>NW_009911863.1:3142-8436 GCF_000696875.1 Nestor notabilis
CAGGAATGAGCTCCTTAGGTGTGTTACCTCTTCATTTCCTCAAAAGACACTGTTAACTGTGGTCAGCCTCTGTGATTTCCTAGGCCAAAAACACTTATGATTTCTGCTGCAGGCTTGTTGAGCTCTGCTTTTCCCATCTAGCTCACCCTGACCTCTTCATCCAGCAATGGGCAGGAGGACAGCAGGGTGATGCTCCAAAGCACTGGTATCTTGACAGGCACTGCAGAGCAGCAGTGCTGATCGGTTTGGGAGCTTTGAGGACACAAGTGAACTCCTCCTTTATGACCAGTTATGCCTCCTCACTGGAGAGTTTGTCTTTACAGACGGCTGCTGGGAAGCACCTCTCCTCTGAGATATCCTTCTTGGGATAGAAGGAAGGTTCTCCAACCCCACTGTCTGGGGATAGTGGGGCACAACCATCCTGTCCCCTCACCTAGGCTGGATCCTCTGCCTAGGGAGTGATGGGTTCAGACTTAAACAGGGGAAGTTTAGATTAGATATAAGGAAGAAGTTCTTCACAGTGAGGGTGCTGAGGCACTGGAATGGGTTGCCCAAGGAAGCTGTGAATGCTACATCCCTGGCAGTGTTCAAGGCCAGGTTGGACAGAGCTTTGGGTGATGTGGTTTAGTGCAAGGTGTCCCTGCCCATGACAGGGGGTTGGAACTGGATGATCTTGGGGTCCTTTCCAACCCAAACCATTCTATGATTCTGTCCCTGTCTTTGACCACGTGTGCTCTCAAAGTGAAGTTTGCTGATAGTGCTCAGTGATTCAGAGTAGCAAAGATGAAAGTCCAGTGCAGACAGCTGGTGAGGGATCTGCTAACAGTGGGTGACTGGGCAATATGGTGAGCAATGACTGGCAAATATGAAGTGCTATGTGTAGGGTTGACCTTTCTTGACTTCAGAAGCAGTGTTGGACTCTAAACTAGCTACAGCCACTCAAAAAGAGATGTTAGCATTACAATGAATGTTTCTATGAAAAACCTCAGCTTGCTGTTCAGGAGAGCAAAGAGACAAGCCAAAGGAAGGTTAGAAATCATTGAGAGGAATAGAAAGCAGAATCAAACAGTGAATGCCCAAGAGCATGAATACACAATTCAGCTGCATCCTGTGCACCGCCCACGCTAGAGGATTGTCCAAAACTCTGCTCTGTTCATCAGAAAAAGGATAATGTAAAACTAGAGAAACTGTAGAGAAAGGGGAAACAGCTGAGGCAGAGTCATGTTTCTCAAAAGAAGCCACAACGTCGTCCTCGGTCAGGACAAAAGCTGGGTAACAGGTTTATAAACCTAGTGCAAGGTGAAGGGAAGGAGGGAATTACTGTCCCCAGTGCAATGGGAGATGTCTGTTGATCTCTGTAAATTCAACCTTGGCCAGAGCCAGGTTCAAACCTGAGTGAACAGAGGTATCTCTGCATGCAATGTGTAGGCCACACAGTGAAGCTCTTTCTTGACAGCACAGGAGATGCATGAACACTTGGGGGAGGTACATGAACTCTTCTGTATGACCAAAAAGCCAGTTGACTGTTACGAACTGCTAAGAGACCAGAGGACACAGCAGAGACCATCGCTGTGTGCCACTATATGCCTGCATGCTTCATTTCCAACTTGCACACTGCGTGCTGACCTTGTCTTACCATCTTCCTGGCTCAGAGAGAATGGGGTGGGAATTGAAAAGCCTCAGAGAAGGGCAACCACGATGACCAAAGTTGTTGGGCAGCCTGTGTCTGAGGCCCCAGTACCCACAGAGTATCCGAGAAGGGATGCAGTTGTTCAGCCTTCTTCCCATGCAAGCATCAAAGGATTCCCAAGACATCAAAGGGGACTGGCAAGTTGCAGGTTCAAAGCAAATGAAAGGAGGTGGTGTTTTATTCCAATGAATGGTTGAGCTGTGGGACTTGAGATGAGTCCCGAGATGCTGTAGATATGTGAGGTTGCTGAGGGTTGGAGGGATCCCAAACAAGTGCCTGGAAGTCCATGAAGAGCTTGTAAACACATAAAGATTGTGTCTGTCTTGGGAGGCTTTAAGAACAACAGAGTTAAGGGCTGGAAGGCTGGCCAAGCACGCTTGCCTTGTGCTTGTGTTTTGCTAAAGGCATCTACTGAGGACAACGTTGGGGGCAGGATATGATACTGTCTGTCAGGTCTTTTGGTCTGACCCAGGACACCCCTTGTGCCACAGGATGCGGTAGGTGCTGAGACACGTGGCCTCAAAGAGCAGACAGACAAGAGATTTGGGGAGAAAATCCAACCTAAATAAAAAGATTCTGTTTCTGAGTCAGGAAGTCTTTGAGCCACAGATCAGTGATGGAGAGTGATTGAACCTGGGAAGGACCACGGCAAATGTGTCAGCATCCTCTGCGCCAGGCCCTGCTGCAGCCGCAGGTAGAAGCAGTGCTCTGCACCCCAGGAACCTGCGGTGTGACCAGCCTGGGGGTGACCCATGAGCACGTGCACCCCCTCTCGCTGCCTGTTTGCAGCCAAAGGGATTGAGAATATCAAGTGAGAACTGCCAGGGAAAGACAAGGCAAAAGCCCATCTAGCTCTACCTGCCCTCTGGGACTGGGTGGTCAGGGAGGATCGAGTGATTGTGCATGGTCCTTCTCATGATGCTCCTTCACAGCTTTCAGAAAGGAGTGGTCCAAGGAGTTCTGAGCCACAGGTTATGTCTTTACCACATTAAATACCCTGCTGTGGACCTACCCACCCTATACCTGCAATCACTTTTTAATTCATAGGTACATTTTACTTCAGCAATACCTTCTGCCAATGAAATCCACAAGGCAGTTGTGAAGATGTAACCAAGCTCTTCATAAGAAGCTTAAGCTCTGTAAGCTCCTCTTCATTTTAAACCTGCCACCCACTCACTTTGTTGGCTGTCCCAATTCCCAATCATTTCTTGGTCACCTTCTCCCTTTCATAGCTCCTGTGATGTTCCCTCCTGAGTCTCTCCCCATTCAAGGATCACTTTGTTTTGAGCACTTGTTCCTGCCCTGTCTCTAGTTTTATGGGATGGGGGAGGGAACAGCACTGGTTTAAGCCATAGATATGTCACGGATTTCTCCAATGCTATAATTAGATCTGGTTGTTCTGTATTTCTGACATTCATCACAGAACCACAGAAAGATTTAGGCTGGAAGGGACCTTTGGAAGTCACTCAGTCCCATCTCCTGCTCCAGGCTGGGCTGCACTCAAAGGTAGAGCAGCTGCTCAGGGCCTGGGCCACTCAAACTTGGAAATCTTCAGAGATTGGGATTTCTCTGGACACTTAAAAGCTGAGGGTCTCTTCTGGGGCACCATTTATGGTACATTACAACACTCCTGATTTTCAGATGCTGGTTACACTCTGCCGTTAGGTTGCTTCATAATTGCTACACCAAGGTATGGACCAAGTCCTGCTTTTCCTGTTTCAACTGTAAATACAAATGACAGTTGATTGCAGGGCACTGTAGTGAGTTGAGAAAAGCTTTGACAAGCCAGCCAGGTTCTGTTGTCAGTTGTATGTGAAGCTCAGAAGCGCTCTCAGTGTGCAGGGGGCTGTGCTGCATCCTGCAGCCTCCAGATGGACAATTGTTTCCTTTCCGGATGTGCCAGAAATACCATTGAGTTCACATTTTCAGGGAATTCTGCAAGTTCAGCCTGCTACAAGAGTGCATGACCTGCCTGTGACCACTGGAATACCACAGGGGTGAAGAGACCTCAGGTTTCTGATCTTCTCCCATTCTTGGCTCTGACCCACGTGTCCATCCTCACTAGTTCAACTGTGTTTGGTGTGTGGAGCCACACTGATGTCTGGCTCTCTGTTCATGGATGGAGAGCTGCATAGTCTGCCCCATCCTCTCCCAGCTTGTAGTGCTGCTGGATAGAAGCATAATCCTCAATTTACTGCCACTTCAAGGATGCTGGAGAGGGACTTTTCATCAGGGATTGTAGCAATAGGACAAGGGGTGATGGGTTCAAACTTAAGCAGGGGAAGTTCAGGTTGGATATAAGGAAACCCTATGCACACCTCTACCTTTCTCCAACAGCACCAAGACATCAGAAGGGAATAGGGGAGTTTGATTTCATTCTGGGTTGAACTCCTGTGTATTGCTTTGCAAGGCACATGGGCTTCTGTGCTGGGCTACTAAGAGCCACAACCAAAAGCCACAACATCACTGGGAAAATCTGGGTAAGGCTGAGATGCTGCACTGTGAGCAGTGCCAAGAGCAAACCTTGTTTGCAAAGGGACACATCTAGGTCAGGGAAGGAGCTGTACTTTTAATAACTAAACCTAGTCCTAGCTTCCCTGGAGTTCTGGTGGGATTCAAAAGAGGATCCTGTTGTCCCTGGAGGAAAAGGAGCTCAGCGCTGCCCACAGAGCCACAGGCCTGCTGGGGCAAGACAAGGCAGAGTTGCCAGCATCCCTACACAATTAAACTGGGGAAACTCCTAAGGAAAGCATCTCATGGAGATGAGATTTCAAGGTGCCTATTTCTCTCCTTTGCCAGGGAAGGAAAGCTCGTTAAGGCTTGGAGACTGCATTTTAGACATCTTGGAGCAGACAAATCATAGAATCATATCATAGAATGGTTGGGGTTGGAAGGGACCTTAAGATGACCTAGTTCCAAATCCCACCTCAAGCGTGTGCATGCAGGGAACACTGCACCGTTGAGCAGTTTGGAAAGGTAGGACTAAACCTGCTGATTTCTGCCTGCACACCACAAGCATGTCCCCTCTGGACAAGCACAGCTGCTTCATGCATTAGAAACACGACTGCCACAAAGGACTGATTTCTCCTACAAAGCCTTTGCAAGGATGCAGGGCTGTGAACAGCACCGACTGCACAGCCAAAGTGTTTAGAGCTGAATTAGATCCTCAGTGGAGTTTGGTAACTCCAAAGAGTGACGAAAAGCTGCCGGTGCGGTAGCGTGCCCCCAGCAGATGGTCAGCACGATCTGCTCTATCCGCTCCCGTCTGAAGGAGCTCTGGGTGAATTCAAGGCAGCGGAAGAAAAGCTGCAGGAGTCCCTCCCTGCCCCCTTGCAAGGGAAGGCTCAGCACAGCATCCTGATATAAATAGCCAGTTTCAGGAAAAGGCACTTTCCGTTCTGGTGTCAGTGCGCTGTAAAGAATAAACAGCTTTCAGAGCTGAAAAAAGCCCTCCTTATCTTAAACCCCTGCATCTGCCTCTGTGTGCGCAGCGAGCTCAGGCGTTCGGGGCACGGCAGGAGGCGCTGGGGCTGGCAGGGCGCAGGCCGGGGAGCATCTGTAGGGTGGAGGGGAGGAAAAGCGCCGCAGAGAGCTGGGTCACTTC
>NW_009911864.1:0-300 GCF_000696875.1 Nestor notabilis
GAAGTGCCTGTGACACTCCTCATCTCCAGCCCTTGTGCCAGGCATTGCCATGGGGCACCCATCCCCTTGGGAGAGGTGGGAATCATGCTATGGAGCGGAGGAGATCCTGATGTGCAGGCTGCATCCCCCTTAGGGTCCCAGGGCAGGATGGACCCCCAGCTCTGGGCACAGCCCCTCACTTTTCCAGGTTCCCCCCCAAACCAGGGGCACTCAGACTCCTGGGGTCTGCTCCAGCATGGTTTGGTTGCCCTGGATCTGCATTAGAGATGCTCCAAATGCAGCAAACACCACAATGCAGCC
>NW_009911864.1:583-955 GCF_000696875.1 Nestor notabilis
GTCGCCCTGCCCGGGGCAGGGGCTGGAGCTGGAGGATCTTAAAGTTCCTCCCAACCCAAACCATTCCCTGATTCCATCCGTGCTTCCTGGGGTGGAGACTCAGAATTCCTCCTCCTTCAGTTCAACCTGCTCTTTATGCACCCGGTGCAAAGCAGCACCAGCTGTCGGTCACATCCCACCCCCCGGGGGCTCCCTTTTGCAGTGTCAATTTTTGCTCTTTTCCCCCTTCCTGGGAACTGTGACAGGGAAAACCAGGACAAATTCCCGCTCGCTGTGGAGTGCCGGAGCTGGGCACGTGCCCGGCTCCCTGGAGGGCCACATCCATCCCCCCAGCGCCCTGCAGCAGGTTCTGAGCACGGGCAGCAGCGGCTG
>NW_009911864.1:1268-1521 GCF_000696875.1 Nestor notabilis
GAAGAGGCTGGAGGCGTGCTGCTGACTCCCCTACGTCAGCGCGTCCTGGAGCGCTCGGGGATTTGGGACAGCGCTGCTCCCACTTGAATGCCTTGTGCTGAAAGCTCTCCCCTGCCAAAAGCTGTTTATGAAGCAGCTTTGTCTGGGGAGCTCGGAGAGGTTGTGTCATCCCAGCATCCTGCTGTGGGGCAGGATTGGCCCCCTCGGGGGGTTCCGGTGGGGAAGGGGGATCCATGGCAACCCCTCCGCATTG
>NW_009911864.1:1531-6353 GCF_000696875.1 Nestor notabilis
CTGGTGATGCGCGCCCTCCGATGCTGCGGTCAGGGAGGCGGCTGTGGATGAGCCCTGCCTCTGTCCTCCATTTGCTCTTATTTTTAACCCCACTTTGCAAAATCCTTGGAGCCAAATCACCTGGGATCTCAGTGGGAGCTGCCAGAGCTGGTGCAGGAGGTGCTCTATGCTGAGCTGAGCACCAGCCCCTGCCAGAACCCCTCTTAAAGCAGTTTGTGGTCGGGGGAAGCACCGGCCCCTCTCTGTGCTGGGCACCATGTCCCCAAGAGCCACCATCGCTGTTTTACATGAGGTCACTCTCAGCTTTGGGGATGGTCCCCATGCAGCAGCCTGTCCCCAGCCAGGTTCAAGCCATTCCCCTTGTCCTGTCCCTCCATCTCTTGTCCAAAGCCCCTCTCCGGGTTTCCTGGAGCCCCTTTAGGCCCTGGAGCTGCTCTAAGGTGTCCCCTTGAGGAGCCTTCTCTTCTCCAGCTGCCCCAGCCCAGCTCTCTCAGCCTGGCTCCAGAGCAGAGCTGCTCCAGCCCCCAGAGGAGGGGTGAGCACCTCGGGATCACACTCGGGCTCCTCCTGCCCTGTCCTGCCTGGGACTTGCAGTCCCCGAGTGCTCCGGCCTCATGGACCACATCCTGCAGCATCCCGCATCCCAGCAGAGACCCAGCACAGCCTGATGAAGGTCCCTGCACATTAATTCTGCCAGGAAGGGGATGCTCAGGGCTGGAGGGACTTGCTGAGTCCCTGGTGCTGGTTGTTGGCTCCTGCACGTAACACGGGCTGTGCCGGAGGTCGGGATGCCGGGAGCAGGCGGCGGGATCCTGCCCTGCTGCTGCCTCCTGCCACAGAACAAATGAGATCTGACCGCTGCTCCCGCAGCTCCGCCGGGGAAGCGCGGAGTGCGTGTGATGGATGTGGAATGTAGCAGAGGATTTGCCCCTGGATCTGACCTGCAGCTCTTCTGGCTGCAGCATCTTATCTTCACATCTTGCTTTCTCGAAGCCTTCTGTGAGAGGGAAGGGAGAGATGCCCAATGTGCTGCCGGGGTCCTGTCCTCGCCCCTCCAGCGAGGAGGATGCCCTGAAGCATGAGATTTGATTACTCCACTTAGCATGCAAAGTGCTTTGGGCTCGGTTCTGCCATGAAAAACAGGAGCTGGGTCCCGGGAGAGGCTGAGTCCTTGGGTAGGGACGTCCCCTGGGGGGGTTTGCTGTGCTGAGAGGAGCCCTGGCAATCCTCAGTGTCTGCTTTAATGTTAATTCCTATAATCCTGTTATCCTTCTGGCTAAGCACGTTTTGAGGGACTGATGTGTTTGCTGGGGCAAAAAGTGCTGTGAGTGGAGCAAGTCTGCACCCTCCTCCCTCTGCTTCCCCCCAAGGCTCTGCAGGGATGTGTGGGGCTGCGCTCCCTGTGCATCCTTATGGATGAGGAACAACGGGAACCCTTAGGATTTGGACTAGGGGAGCTGGGTTTTTGCTGAGGGCAGGCAGGGGAAGGTCAGTGCCCTGCCAAGGGGAATACCCGGGTGCCGTGTGCCCGCTGCTGCTCCGTGCGGGCTGGAGGGCAGTGTTTGAGGGCTGAGAAGGTTCACAGAATCAATGAGGTTGGAAAAGACCTTTAAGCTCATCACGTCCAACTATTGCCCAGCAGTGCCAAGGCCCCCACTAACCCCGGGCACTGAGGCCTCATCTACACAGGCTATGAACACAGGGAACCACCAGCCAGGACACACCATTGTGTGATTGTGGGGTAGAAGAGTCTGTGCCAGGGGTTGTGCTCAGTGTCTCCTACAATTCCAGACTGGTTTAGATTGAAGGGACCTTAAAGCTCCTCCAGCTCCAACCCCTGCCCCGGGCAGGGACACCTTCCACTAGAGCAGGTTGCTCCAAGCCCCTGTGTCCAACCTGGCCTTGAACACTGCCAGGGATGGGGCAGCCCCAGCTTCTCTGGGCACCCTGTGCCGGAGCACAGGTTGGACGCGTGCTCATCCGTCGCCCTTTGTCAATGTCTGTTCTTCAGTCCCTGTCTGGTTTTGTTTCTGGAGTGAAACCATGTGGGGCTGAGCTGGTGATGTCCTGGTGTGCTGCAGCATCCCTCTTTGGGGTCCTTGCAGGGCTCTGACCAGCGCTGAGCTCCCCAGACTCGGAGAACAGGGCCATGGCTGTGCCTGTGAGCTGCATTCACCCCAGTGACCCACTGGGCACTCAGAAGGGGTTGGAGCCGCTCGCTCTATGCCATCCACCAGGAGACAAGGCTGGGGTGGGTTGTGGTACGTTCCAGAGCCTGGGCAGTGCCTGCTCCAGTGCTTGTCCTGCGTGTGGGCACCATGTTCAGCTCAGCTCTCCCTCCACAGGTGATGCAGGTGCTGAACGCAGATGCCATCGTGGTGAAGCTGAACTCTGGGGACCACAAAACCATCCACCTCTCCAGCATCCGACCCCCGCGGCTGGAAGGGGACAACATGCAGGTGAGCGTGGGGACGTGGGGATGGGGGTGACCATGGGGTGGGGTGGGTGCCCTGCACCCAGTGGTGCAGCAATCACCAGCGTCCGTCATTGTGCCTGGTTGGAGTCACTTCCTTGTGAGGCTCCTCTTCCATCTGGCTTGACCCCTCCACGCCGAGTACCCCCTTTTTCATCCTGGGGGAGCCCTGTGGGATACAGGAGGCCTTGGGGAGGGTTTAAGTGTGTTCTTTGATGGCTGCAGGGAGACCAATGCCCCCGTCATCCCCTGCCTCAGTTTTCCCTTCTCTGTTGTGGGTGCTGTTGCGTCTCTGCTCTGGGATGGTGGAAGAGCCCTGTTGCCACAAAGCAGGGCTGTGGATGATGTGCAGTGGGATAATCCTCAGGGATATGCTGGTGTGCGACCTCCTGCCCCTTGGTGCATGGGCAATATGGGAGTTGCTTCTCGGCATCCTCATGTCCGTTCCCAGCCTGGGATTCAGGCTGTTCCGTGTGCTCACACAGCGCAGCAGCAGCTCTGCCCTCCCCTTCCCCTGCAGCCTGATGTTTGCCTGGCGCTGCGGGGGAGAAGCAGGAGGCTGCTGGAGATGATGCAGAGTGAGCAAAGCCCTTTGGTTTCCCTTCTGCTCCTCCTTGTGCTGTTCAGCTTGATGCTTGGCAGTGCCACCCCGAGCGTCCTTCCCCTCTGCCGCGGGGCTGGCTGGGGTTGGGAACTGCTTCCCTCCTTTGTGCCTCTCCTCATCCTCTCGCTCGGAGCGATGCTGGGATCTGACTCAGAGACCTGCAGCAACAGGATCTGAAGGCTAAATCCCAGGGTTTTGGTCTCTGGAAAACACTGCATTGTTCCTGCACAGTTTGGTCTCAGCTCTTTTCGGTTTGAGCATCTCGCAAGCTGGACCTCGAGCCTCACGCTTGCCAGTGACATGAAAGCACCCAGAATAAGCTCTGTGGTCACACGCTGGGTCCCCTTCACCCCTGCTCAAAGCACCTCTGCTGAGCTGGGAGCCGGGACGCTGCTTTAATCCCTGTGCCCCTTTCTCGGGTGGCCCCGGGGGCCCCGGAGCCAGGCACTGCCCAGCGGCGCCTGCTCTAAAGCCATCCAAAAGCTTCTTAGGGCAGGGATTTATCTGCTGGCTGCTGCTTCCTTTCATTTCCCACCCCCCGAATGGTTGATGCACTCGAGAGCTGCTGAGACCCCTGTTGAGCACCCGCATTGTTCCTCCTCCTCAGCCGGTGCCTCTGGAGATGATGAGGAGTGAGAGGAGGGATTTCCAACCGGGAGCTGAAAGCCAATTCACCCAGCACTAAACAAAACCACCTTTCTCAGGGCTGGGCTTTCATCCCAGGCAGCACTGACAGGCGGAGCACTGGCCTTGCCGTGCTGCTGGGTGAGAGCAGCGTGTGCCACAACTCCCTGCACAGGGACAGAACCCAGGCTGCCCCTGGACCGGTGCCTCCCTTCTAGGTTTGTACACACTGAATTAGGAATAACTGCCCCAGCTCAGGCTCTTCCTCCCACTGGTTCCCTGCCATCAGCGCGGGGTGGATGGGAGCCGAGCAGAACACATGCATGGTCAGGAGGGCACGGGGTGCTGGTGCTGCCAGGAGTACTGGGGTCCCTTTGGGGTTTCTTTGGTTTCTGCAGCTCCTTTGGTGTTTCTTCGTGGCTTCTTGGTGGCTGCTTTGGTTTCTTTGTGGTTTCTGTGGCTCTGTTGCAGCTCCTTTGGGGTCTCTTTGTGGCTTCTTTGCAGCTTCTGTGTGGTTTCTCTGTGGAGCAGCCTGATCTCCAAGGAGACTGCAGAAGGCGGCTGCTCCCTGCTGCGCTTCCAGCTCTCCTGACAAACCCAGTTGCTTGTTTCCTTGCTGCAGCCCCAGTGCTCGGTCGGTGCCTTCTCCCTGCCCAGTGGGAGCTGGTGGGCTCACTTGGTGCTGCCCTAAACCTGGGCTCATTGCCCCAGTGATGCTCCAGCACCCCAAAGCCACCACATCGCAGCCAAGTTGCTGGTCTGCATCTGGCTTCTCAGCTGGGGAGCTCATTGCATGGAGTGGGTTTGGCATTTGGAAACATCTCCACCTTTGGTTGCATCTGGGGTGTGGAGGTGCCAGGTCCTGCTGCCAAACCCTCAGTGGTGTGAAATTGCCTGTCCTTGTCAGCGTGGCTTGGCCAGTGCAGCCCCTGGTCATTCAGCTCCGCTTCCATCCTCCTCCTCTCCCTTCTTCTCCAAGAGCTGGAGCAGCCGGTGCTCTGGAGCGAATCCTGCTCTGATCTCGGTCAGAGCCTCTGTGCTCATCGTGGTTCCAGCAATGACATTCATTTGGGTACTTGGCTCTTGCTTGGACATCCCCAACACTGGGGTCAAGCTCTTTC
>NW_009911864.1:6479-6837 GCF_000696875.1 Nestor notabilis
TCCCTAAAGATCACCCGTTCCCACCCCCCTGCCATGGGCAGGGACACCTCATTTATTCCTTTCTGGGTTTTAGCTGCCTTTAGGTGCTTCTGCATTTCCGTCTCTGGCTCTGCTCAGCTGATTAACTGTGAATGCAATTAATGAGATGTTCCCCCCGCCCCTTCCAAGTCATTAGTTTAACAGTAATTAATAAATAAAATCCATCAAAATACCCAACAATCAGCCAAAAAAACCCTTCCCAGACAAAATGGGCACCTCGTGCAGCTGCATATGAGCAGCAGGTCAGGGAGGGGACCCAGCCCCTCTGCTCTGCTCTGTGAGACCCCCCCCTGCTGCACTGGGGGCAGTTCTGGGGTCC
>NW_009911864.1:7139-8949 GCF_000696875.1 Nestor notabilis
TATCTTGCAGGAAGACCGCCCCATCCCTGGCAGTGTTCGAGGCCAGGTTGGACACAGGGGCTTGGAGCAACCTGCTCTCGTGGAAGGTGTCCCTGCCCGGGGCAGGGGTTGGAACTGGAGGAGCTTTAAGGTCCCTTCCAACCCAACCCGTTCTATGATTCTATGTCCCGCTCCCCCGTCCATGACTTGCAGCTTTCGATACGTGTATCTGTTCTTTTGGGTTGACTCTGGCTGTTCGGGAAGGTTTTAGCCCTGACGTGGTGGGTGTGGGTCTGGCAGCGCTGTGGCAGAGCTGCTCTGCCCACCAAGGGGGTTCAGGCACGTACCCACTGTTGTAGGTGGCACGTAGCTGGGGCAGCGCTGCTGGGGAGCTCCATCTCCATCCTGCTAAGCGCAAATTGCTCCCAAGGCACCTGATGGAGGAGATGGGAAATGACAAAGTGAAAATCCAGCATAATAAAATCCTGCAGCCTTTCATCTCCCTCCTTCATCACCCGGCGCGGAATGAATCCTGAGAGCGGGAGCTGATAGTGTTTAATATCTCTATTGCTTGTCTGTCGAGGAACATAACTTGTTCACGTGAAGATCCATCTCCTGCTGCTGCCAAGGTGCTGATGAGTCTGTAGACGCGGTGTCAGTGCTGTGGTGCATGGGGATGGCTGGACACCCTCCCCAGGACAGCTTCCCTGATTCGGGGGAGCAGCTCCAGAGCAGGGCACAGAGCGGCTCCTTCCTGCTGTGCGGGATCAGAAGCTGGGTGTTGACTGCAGTCCTTCTCCAGGCCGTGTCCCGCCACCACCATGGGCTCACCATGGCTCTCCAGGCTAAAACCACGCCTGCTTTAACCCACAGCCTTGAGGCAGAGCTGGTTCCGCAGCAGGACCTCACTTCACAGCTCTGGTCCACATCTGGGGCCCGAAGCATGGGGTGCTCGAACCTTTGGGGCGTACGAGGCATCTCCAGCACAGAGATGTCCTTCCCCATAGCTGCTGCTGCCGCCCATCACTGGTATCCTGCGCCGCTCAGCTTCTGTGTCCCGTGCTGGGGTTTGTGGTCTGTCCGTTCCGGTGATGGAGCTGATCCTTGCTGCTGTGTTGGATCTGACTGGAGGCAGAGCAGCCGTGTGGGCTGAGGGTGGGAGAGGAGCTGTGTCCATCCATGTTTCCGTGGGCTGGAGGAAGGACAAATCCCCAGGGAGAAGTGGTGGCGCTGACCTGCCAGATCCATGGGATGTGGAGGCAGCGCTGGTGGCTGTGGCTTGAGGACCCGTTCCTGGATGCGGTGTTAGCACCATTCCCAGCGTTCAAGATGTTCCAGCTTTGCTTTTTTAATCATAATCATGGAATGGTTTGGGTTGAAGGGACCTTAAAGCAGGTTGCTCCAAGCCCCATCCAAGTTCATGAGGTTTCATCTTGGCCTTTTGGTCATTAGTTGCCTTCCTTGAGAGCTGAGTGGGGGATCTGCTCAGCAGCAGCTCTGTGGAGCTGCCTTTGCCCAACGGCTGCAGTTCAAATGTGCTCCGAACCCCAGTTATCTAAATGGGTATCTTAATTGGTGACACTGGTGGAGTCGGACACATGGACCCTGATGGGAAGAGAAGGATAAAACCAGGGAGAAACCATCCTGCTGGTGGTGGGTTGGAGTTTGTTTGATGTCTGGAAGCGGGGCAGAGAGTGGGATGTGATGGGTGCTGGGGGGCTTTGACAGTGCTGTGGTCTCCCCCCCGAGCCCTTGGAGCTGGAGGGAGGAGGTGGAAATAGGATCGGGAATGGCGATGTCCCGGCTCCTTTCCTGGCTGTGCCAGTGCTCC
>NW_009911864.1:8982-9632 GCF_000696875.1 Nestor notabilis
TGCCTGGTTGTGCCAGTCCTCCGGGACTCAGCAGCCCCTGCTCCTGCCTGTGCAGCTGAGATAAGGTTGTTGGCGGTGGGGGCTGTCTCCAGGCTTGTCTGCGAGGCCCTGGGGCGCATTCCAGAGGCGTTTGCTGAGGACACAAAGCTCAAGCTGCCTGGATTTCTTCATCCTGATGGTGGCTCGTGCCTGTCCCCAGCCTCACAGTGCTGGTGACGGGGTGCTGCGGAGGGCTCCCTTTGGGTGCCTCCAGCTCCCTGAGGACAGGGCACAGGGTGGTGGGTCTCCAACGGAGCAGGACCCCGGTGCTGTGCCTGCTCTTGCTGCCAGCATGGTGCTGGAGCGATGGGAAGGCTTGGAGGAGCAGGAGGTGCTGCAGACAGAGAGCAGTGACGAGCTGGGAGTGAAGGAAAGCTGGAAATGGCTTCAGAAAAAGGAAAAACCAGATGGATTTGGGCTTGGATTGTTTTTTTCCTGCTCTCAGATGAGTTTGTGCGCGGGTTCCTTGGCTTTCTGATACGTTTCCAAAGGCAGGGAACTGCTGGCTGCTGTCAGGCTGTGAGCAGATGAATCATGGAATCACAGACTGCTTTGGGTGGAAGGGACCTTAAAGCTCCTCCAGCTCCAACCCCTGCCCCGGGCAGGGACAC
>NW_009911864.1:9979-13874 GCF_000696875.1 Nestor notabilis
CAAGCACACACTGAAGCCGGGTCATGGGGAAGGATTGGCCACCGCCTGCTCCTGTCAGCCTCCAGAGAGCAGGAGCCATCACCCATGAGGTGTCCTTGTTCCCAGCTGGTGGGACCCTCACCTGCAGGGATCAGCCTGGGATTGGGGAGGGTGATCCACAACCATCAGGCTTCACCACTGGGTGCTCTCAAGCATCTTATCTCATGTGGGATGCGTGGTCCCACGGGATAGGGCCATGCCCGTGGGTCCCGTGGGGGGTGATGCTGAGCAGAGTACACACTGTCCTGTGCATCCATCCACTGTGCGGGCCCGCTGTGTCCTGCTGCAGGGAGCAATGACGCCAGAAGGTCAGTGCTGGGGCAGCCGGGCTCCGGCTCCTCACGTGGTGCTCGGCTGCAAACCCCCGGCTCCCAGCGGTGCCAGCGCTGAAATCCCGACAAGGTTATTTCTGTGCCTGGAATCTAATGTCCGATGTGCTCCCCCCAGTGCAGCCCAGCACCCCCAGCACCCCCCTGCTCCCAGGCAGTGCCAAGTGCTGCCCGGGTGCAGGCAGGGCATTGTGTGCGTGGTGATGGATGGTGGCCCCAGCAGCACCATTGCTCCTGCTCCTCATCCTTGTGCTGCCGGCTTTCCACCACACTCCAGGAGGTTTAGCAAGAGCCGTGTTTTACCAAAGCCCATCAGACAGCTGTGCTTTCTGCTCCTTTCCCTGTCACTTGCTGATTGCCGGGATATTTATGTGTAACTGGAAGCGCTTTGTACAAATGACCTGTCTGGGGATGGACCTTGAGGTCAAGGGCAGCCTGGACCCTTCCAGCTGCTGGTTTTGATGCTGTTTGAGGTGGTTTTATACCCCCGGATGAGATGTAGGAAACGAGCTGTTCAGGAAGGATCCCATCACACTTGGTTTTAGTGATCTCAGCTGCTCTATCCTTGGAAAGGAGCTGTTCCTTCCAGTGCCATGACACCCTGGGGGACCTGCTGGCACCCTGGGTCTCGCTGGCAGCTCCTTGGGTGCCTCTGGGTGCCTGGTCCTGTTCGGTGAGGCAGAAGCTGCTCGACAGATGGTTTGCAGGTGTCTGCTGGTGCCTTTCTGCACAAGCCGGATTGCGGGGAGCGGGCGGCTGCGCTCGGCTTGGCAGAGGTTTGAATGTTGAGCTGCGAATGCTGCTCAGCTCCTCCCGGCCCTGCAGAGGCTCTTCTGGCAGCCTCAGCTCGGCCCCTGCCAGGAGAGGTGGTGTTGAGGCACAGCACATTGGCTGCATCCCTGCTGTGATGCTGGAGCGGGCGGGATTGGAGGCAGCACATGAGCCGGGAGTGAAATGCCCTGATTTTCCTTGCAAAGCTCACTGGAGCTGCTTGGGTTCCACCACAACGGTGGGAACGAGGTGGCAGCTCAGGCTTCTTCAGTGCCAAACCCAAGGGAGACACTCACTTTCCTGGCTTGTTGCCCCAGCCCCTCTCTGGCTGTTCCAGCGTGGCACCGGAGCAGGATGAAGGGATGGTTTTCCTCCATGGCTCCCGTCATGCCTGCCAGCACTCATCCCTCGCACTGGGCTTGTGTGGGGTCTCCTGGGGCTGTCTCCTCCTGCCCTGCCTGCACACTCTCCACCATGGGTAGTGGCATTCCAGAAAGTTCTACCTGCTCAGGAGCTCCCTATAGACAGCAGCCAGCCTTGGAGGAACATTTGGGTTCCCCCAGGACCTCCAGCTTGGTTTTATCATCCCCCATTGCCGCAGTGAGGATGGTCCTTGTCTGCAGCAGCTCAGAGCTTGCTAGTTCTGGGCTGGCCAGGATCTTGTGCTGGAGTTGGATTCAAGTCTACACAGCCAAGATGAGCTCTGCCTGGTGAGGGATGCTGTGCAACTTCAAGGCAGCAGACTGATGGGTTCTGAGGATGGTGTGGTCTGCATGGCGAAGGGAACACCAGAAGGACATGGGGCTGTTGGAGCAAGCCCAGAGGAGGCCACGAGGATGATCAGGGGCTGGAGCAGCTCCCGTATGGAGCCAGGCTGAGAACATTGGGGCTGTTCAGCCTGGAGAAGAGAAGCTGCGTGGAGACCTCAGAGCAGCTTCCAGTGTGTGAAGGGGGCTACAAGGATGCTGGAGAGGGACCTTCATCAGGGACTGGAGTGACAGGACAAGGGGTGATGGGTTCAGACTGAAACAGGGGAAGTTCAGGTTGGAGATAAGGCAGAAGCTCTTCCCTGTGAGGGTGCTGAGGCGCTGGCACAGGGTGCCCAGAGGAGCTGTGGCTGCCCCATCCCTGGCAGTGTTCAAGGGCAGGTTGGACACAGGGGCTTGGAGCAACCTGCTCTAGTGGAAGGTGTCCCTGCCGGGGCAGGGGTTGGAGCTGGAGGAGCTTCAATGTCCCTTCCAACCCAAACCACTCTGTGCTCCTATGCTTCTAAGAGGCTCTTGGTTTCCCTATTTGCAGAGCAGGGTCTGAACTACAGAACCTGCTCCGTGCTCGATGAGCATAAAAGATTAATGAGAAGCAAACCCATGAACTCATCAGCGTCTCATCTCCGGTAAATTAGAGCTACAAGGATCGTCGGAGCTCATCCATGTCTTGTGTAACAGAACCGATTGCCGGCGCGGACGGGATCGTGTACAACCCAAAGTGCTCGGGCGTGTGGCCTTAATGTATTCCAAATATTGGCAGAGGAGAGGTGCATCCGAGGAGAGGCAGGAGCAGGAGCTGGGGGCACTGGAGTTCCCTCATCAATATTTCATAGGGGCTGCAAGAGCTTCCAGGGAGAAGACATCCGAAGTCAGCATGTTCTTGCAACCTGTTTTCTGCCCTGCGGGTAGCATGCTTTTTGTAGTGTAAAAATGATTAGCTTGCATCGCACTCCAGCTTCCTCTCTCCCTTCTCCCAGAGTCATTCCATGGTGGGAAAGCAGTTGTTTGGCATTTGATCTGCAATTCTGGATTGCTGAGATGCAGCGGGGTGCTAAATTCCGGGATGGGGGCTTTGGGCTGAGCCAGATCCCTGGCAGTATCCTGCTGCTTCATCACGGGAGGGTTTTCTTCCACTGGATGAAGGTACCAACATGTAATGATCCAGATGGAGCCTGGCTCCTGGGGGATCTGTTGTGGCCAGATACGAGGCCTGATCCAGGTTGGATTAATCTGTGAGCTGGCACATCTGGTTTCCTGTATGGATTACACCCTTTGGCATCCAGGGAAGTTGCTCATGGCTTAGAAAGCCAAAGTTTAGCAGTGAAAAGGAAAGCAAAAACCCCAAAGCAGCAGCGTGGAGGAGCAGAGGATGGGCTGGTGATGGGCTGCGGGCAGCTGGCCAGCGCTGGAGCTATCACTGATGCTGGTTTGGGACATGGGCAGAAGCTTGTTGGCAATTAGAGAACAGCTTCTTTGCAAGGCAAGGGCTCCGTGACCGCAGGCAATCACTAACTCACAGCCCTGGCCCCAGGGCCCGTGTCGCCGGGAGGAAGATGCAGCTGGGAGGAAGATGCAGCTCCAGACCATATGCTCTGCGAATAGCAGCAGCGCTTAAGTGCTTGGTCTTATTGATGCCATGTAAGTAATAAGCCCTGAAGATTGGGCTGTGCTAAAACACTTCCCAAACAACTTCCATTGAAGTGTTGTAATTCTCCTGAGCCAGCAGAAGTGCTGGGTGGTTTGACACTGATGCTTTGAGGAGGATCCAGGCACCTGCCAGCTCGCATTTAGGAGGATGACACTCCAGCAGGGCTTTGCATAGTGCTCTGGGAGCTGCTGTGCTCTGAAAGAGGCTTTAGTACCTCCAGCACCAATAAAGCAGAAATGGGTAGACCTGGTGTCCTCTGCATCCAGAAGCTGGGAGTGTGGATCTGCTGGAGGGCAGGAAGTTCTGCAGGGGGATCTGCACAGGCTGGATCGATGGGCTGT
>NW_009911865.1:0-3752 GCF_000696875.1 Nestor notabilis
TTTATTTATAAATATAATATATTTATATTTATTTTGGGGACATAGTCTCACAAAATATGTTACTAAGTGAATAGATTTAGTTAAGAAATCTGATTTGGACTGCAAAATTATTAGCAGCTTTAATGGCACTGATGCATCAGATACATTAGTGCTCAGGTGAAAGAAGTAGAAGAGAAGATCTACACAAAGCATGCTATATTAATGTAGCTAAATGGGGGATGTGGAGGGGGTGTGGAGGAAGTTGCTTAAAAATAATAATAATCTAAGCTGTTAAAAACATAAAGAATAAAATTACTTCACTTGCTCTGTCTTATTGCAATGTATGAAATGTTTCAGAATGATGAAATTTAACAAAATGAATATAATCGCACATAATTCATTGAAAATTCTGGTAAATACAGTATATTTATCCTTAAATATTTTAAATAGACTATCATAAGAATAAAATATATCATTAAAAACTTTTTATTTAATACTGATAACAAGATGCTGCAGAGTTAAAAAAAAAGTTAATTTATTTTTCATTTTAAAAGGGGATAGCCAAACTTCTTCAGGTAAGGTTGCTTAATGTTAGTTGCTTTCATGCATGAACTCTGTGTGGGCCTTCAAAATTGTACTAGAAATTGTCCTTGTGGAGACTCGAAGGATAAGACAGGGAAAAAGAAGTTGCCTGAAAGAAAGGAAAATACATGTAAAATGAATGGAAATAGTCACCTGTGCTGCTTTTGCCATTCGTGTACTGACAAATAAAGCTGCTGCCTATAGCACACTGAAGATATGCGTTGAAGGGAAAAAGCACAACTTACACAGTTTTGCTTCCCACACTGTTGATGGGTACAAGTGTTTCATATGGTTCAAAAAGGTGAAAGCTGTTGTTTGAAAATCAGCCAATAGATGTCAGGGCAGATATAATTTGGAGAATGTGAAAAGCTCTCTGAGGGAGAGTACACCATTAAGCCTACCACTTGGCTGAACCTTTGTATGTTGGAGTCTAAGAATGCCATGTGGAAGAGCTTGGAAGAGACCATAGACTCTGGCACTGCTTCAGAATCCACACCCTGGACCTTGCAAAAGATCCTTGGAAAGGCACATATTGGGAAGGCCTTTGCTCAGTTCTCACCAACAGTCCCATGGACAACAGTAAGCGTAGGTAGGGATGCCTTGCCTTTATTTAGAAAGCAAAGCTATTAGCTCGGAGCATTTTGATTATAAAATGCTTCTTTCCTTTTGCCCTCACTTTCCAAGCAGCTTGTTGGGCACTGAAAGTATGTAGCAGTGGCATATCCTTGATGATGAGGCTTTTCTAGTATCTGCTAAGTGTGAGTACCATAGAATACAGGGAGCCCATGGTCCTCAAGTTGTGTGAAGGGTCACTTTTATTTCCAATTTCAGCAAGCATCTTGCAGATGGGATCAGCTGAGCATGGTATTCCTCAAGAAGGGTCAGTGAGAATGCTCTCATTTACCAGCATGCTATCATGCCTAGTTGAATGTGATGTCCATGGGATATTATTTCATAGATAACCACAAAATATGGAAATGGACAAGCTTTTGCACCAGAAGGAATTCCAAGGCAAACTTTTGCTGACTGCTGTGAAAAAAACACTGGTGCTTTGCTGAACTCATGTAAGACACAAGTTGAACCATTACAGATAAGTAGAACATAGTAAGGAACAGGCCACAGTAAACATGAAAGGAACTTTTGACCAAGTGAGATAGGTTCATTTTCCCATGTTTCTCCTGCCACCTCTTTCCTTCCATGTTTGGTTAGAAGCTGAATTCATCTTCCCTATACAGATGCTACAATGATTACTAAAGCTGATGTGCAAGAAGTGCTGATAAAAATGATGCACACAGCTAAAGGGAAATTGCTATCACAGTGTTAACACAATGTTTTGCTTTTAAAAAAAATGATTAAAAGGAAAAGGTTATTAAAAAATGTCAAAAGCATAATACTTAAATAATATTCATAATAAGCAACAATAAACCTGTGATTTGGGGGTGGTAGTGGTGTGTGGAGATGAGGATGTAGATGGACAATGAGACAGACTTACATGGTAGCAATGGTGAGAAGTCTTTTTAAAAATCTCTGAAAATACAAACAATTCCTTTGTGTGAAGGATTAGTTACTTTTTAAATATATAGGCAATATATTTGTGAAAGAACCAATTTTGTTTTCACCAGTGAGAAGGACACTGCCATATTAATTTCTTTCATAGTAGAAATAGTACTGGGAAAATAAAATATGCTTTGCTCTATGCTGCATTTAACACTGGAGTATGTGTGCATTTTGTTGTTATTCTCCGTCTCTCATGTTCCCCATGTTCTTTAAAGAGAATTCCATTAAAATTAAATTTGGCACTTAAAAATGTAGTTGGGAGCAAAAAATTATATCATCAATTTGCAACTTTCAAAACTTTTCTTTTTTTGGGGGGTGAGGGTGTGGATGTAAATTAAAATGAAGGTTTAAAGTCAATTATTAGGCAGAAATTATTGTTCATTTTACATCCTAGAGAGGGAAGGAGTTTCCCATCAATAAGCTCTTTTTATAGTGAGGTAGACCATATGAATTGTAAATTATTTTAAATACAGTCGCTAGATTCTTTGGAGAGTGTATATGTGTCTACAAAAATGTAAACAGTATTCCAAACTGCAATTCAACTACATAAGGCTTTTTATGTCTGATTTTTATAAAGTGAAGTGATGTCTTCTTCACATGCTGACTTATCTATAGCACAACAAATAACTAAAACATAGCCGACTGAGACATTTAGGAGACTTTCTGATGGTATCAAAACAGTGAATGGCCTGGTTTTTATGCAAATTAATGTATCAAGATGAAAGGTATAAAGGTGAAACAGCAGTGATGTCATTAATCGTCAGGATGAGTAAAGGAAATCTTAGCAATTATTTTAAACAGAAGATTTTCCAGTCTCAGAGGGAGACGGATCGCTAAATAATTTGTTGGTTATTTTCGGAAATCCACGAAGTACAACTGGAATAATCTAGTTGGATTTCCTGCATGAATATGAACAACAGGCTTGTCTAAATTATTACTCTTTGAAATCCAATGTACTTAGTGATACATCAAAGGAATCGACCACTTCATTCATTTAAAAGATATAGTTTGTCACCACAAGAAGGGACTTTGCAATTAATTGCACAGCAACAACAAGCTTTTGAACAAATTAAATGAGAAATAGTCCATGCAGTAGCCCTTGGACCAGTGCGGACCAGGCCAGATGTGAAAAATGTGTTCTACACCACAGCTGGGGAGAATGGTCCTACCTGGAGCCTCTGGCAGAAAGCTCCAGGGGAGACTCAAGATCAACCCCTCGGCTTTTGGAGTCGGGGATACAGAGGATCTGAGGCCAGCTACACTCCCACTGAAAAGGAGATACCGGCAGCCTATGAAGGAGTTCGAGCTGCTTCAGAAGTGATTGGCACTGAAGCACAGCTTCTCCTGGCACCCCGGTTGCCTGTGCTGGGCTGGATGTTCAAAGGCAGGGTCTCCTCTACGCACCAGGTGACCAATGCTACATGGAGTAAGTGAGCTGCACTAATTACGCAACGAGCTCGAATAGGAAATCCCAGTCATCCAGAAATTCTAGAAGTCATCATGGACAGGCCAGAGGGTAAAGACTTTGGGATGTCACCAGAAGAGGAGGTGATGCGTGCTGAAGAGGCTCCACCACATAATGAACTGTCAGACAGTAAAAAGAAATATGCCTTGTTTACTGATGGGTCCTGCCA
>NW_009911866.1:0-701 GCF_000696875.1 Nestor notabilis
ACCCGGTTCTGCGCTGCCCCGAGGGCAGGGCTCAGCCCTTCTCTTTTCCTGCGCCCCCTCCGCCGCTGACCCGCTGCCGTTTCCTGCTCTTTGCATCCTTTTCTCTCTCCTTTTCCCCCCCTCTCCCCTCTTGCTGCTCTATTTCCACCAGAAGAACAGCCTCCGTGTGGCCATTGACCAGGCAGACGCTCCCCTTCCCTCTTTGCCAGCACTGCTTTGCCCAGGCAGGACACAAGCGCTCAGCCCTGGGCTGTCAGGGTCCTGCCTCTACCCAGTCCAACCAGCAGGGACCAGGACGAGAGCAGAGCTCTGCTGCCTTCCCCCAGCAAGCTGCTTGCGGAAAAAGTGGGGTGCTTTGGGGTGCTGGACCAGAGCTGGCCCATGGAGCATCCCTGCGTCTTGCTGTCTTGAACTCACGTTTTGGGGTTAAGAAACAGTGGAGGACGTGCTGTGATGGGGTCACAGCACATCTCCACGGATGGAGGCTTCTTATCTTCTGGAATCCATTTAAAAGTAATAAAGTAGAAGTTTCGCCGCTCTTCGGCAGAAATCACAAGTGAAAATGGGCACCCCAAAGGGGATGGGGTCTCCCCGCAGCTCCAAGCACCACTGCGATGCTGGGTGATCATGGGGTGGCCTAAAAACACCGAGCCCCTTGGTGTGTGTGGGGACTGCGTTCATGGACATCAAACCCACCCAGC
>NW_009911866.1:723-10615 GCF_000696875.1 Nestor notabilis
AAGGGTTTCCTGGGGCATGCCTTGGCACAGGGATGTGGTGCTGGCTCTGAATTGCGGTGTGTGGGGCTCCCCAAAGGAGGCTGCTGCACCCCCAAACCCCTCATGTTTTGCCCGTGGTGGCTGCTCGACTCCTGTGCTGGGGGTGTGGAGCTGGACTAGTGAGTCTGGGCTTATTTTGGGGTGTTTTTTTCTCATCCCATGAGGCTTAAAGCAGGGTCATTCGTCCCCAGAGGCCATGGAGAAAGCAGGGGCCTATGGTGCTGGGGGAGAAGGTCTGTGGGACAAGGTGGCTTCCCTGTGGGCAGGTTCCCAAGAGGGCTCCTGAAGGCACCCACCAGCCTCTGTCCCCTTTGCGCCTCACTCCATGGGCACTAGATGGAGCAAAGCACCCAAAAAGCACGTTTTCCTGTGAAATTACATCTCTTGCAACCTGCTGTTTGACACGGTGCCGGTGCCGGATGAAATGGGGATGAAATGAAGTTTGGGGGCAGTTGGTGCTGCTCTACCTGTGTTCTTCTACCACAGCCTTAAAGCCATCATGAAAACACTTATCTTCCCTTCTGGAGCATTGAGCCCTCATGAAGTGCTCTGGTGGTGATTACAGAGCTGCTCATAACCCTTCATGAAATGCTGCTCCAGTGCAGGAGGGTGTCAGGGACCATGCTCCATGCCCAGGAGATACTCGCCTGATGAGTCCATCTCTGCGCTGGCATCACAGCTCTGCTGCAGAGTTAGTTGCTCTCTGCCATCCCAGAGAGTTTTCCAGTGGTTCTGGGAAGGTCTGTAGGATCTGGGGGGCAATCCGGGTCCTGTGCAGTCCCTATCTGCTTGGTGAAGGCACCAGGGTGGGCAGTCAAAGTGATGACGTCTTTCCTCTCCAGTGGCTTTACCACAGTGTCCTGGGCACTGGGCACAGGCAAAACCCCTCTGAAGGTGTTGGTGAAGGCTCTTTGTATCACGGTTGTTGCTGAAGACTTTCCCCTGAACAGATTTCCTACATATTAATGGGTCAGAAAAGGCTCCTCTCAGCCCTTTGCCTCTTACAGCGTTTCAGTCCTCAGCAGAACTTTGTCCAAGTGTCATTCCTGGTGGCTTCTCAGCTCCATGGGATGGCAGCAATGGATGGGTGTTTATTCTCATGGAGGACACCCATGGCTCCATGGTTCTTCCGTGCTTTGTTTCAGAGTGGGCTGTGCTGGGCACTGGTTTCCCATAGGAAAACCATTCTCCAGGGTGCAGAGCTGCTTTTCCTATTAATCTAACCCAAAGAATCCTCATTTTCTTTGCTGAAATGTAAGAGATGCTCCTAACACCCCTCCCCCCCCCCCAACCTTCTGGGAATAAGGTTTATTTATCTGGGAATAAGGGACAACCAAAAGGTTTAAGATGAAGAAATGCCAGCACAAGAGCAGTTTCGTCTGCCTGTGTGTGCTCTGCAATGCACTCTAGGCACAAGGCACCCTGCTGCCATGTGCAGGGCCCTTGCAGAAGAAGGTGAGGACTGGAGCTTTGTTGCTCTTCCAGCTCTGTTTTATTCCTCTCGTCTTGCCATGGGATCCCCAGGGCTTGGGAACAAGCCAGCAGCCAGGACACCCGCTCCTCCTCCTGTCCCTGGTTCACCGAATGACCTTCCGCAAGTTGCTTCTTTTCCCTTCTCCCCAGTTTCCCACCCCTGCTGCAGTGGGAAATGCTCCATCCCAAGTCCCAGCCCTCCTGGTGCTGCTGCTGCTGCCGGGAGGTTTTCCTGCACCGGTTTCCCAGCAGGCATGCAGTGGGTGCATTTTGCCATCCTTGAGAGCTTCAGCAGCTTTAGCTGGACCTTGCTGTTCCAGCCCATCTCCAGGGATCAGCCGGCTCTTGGGAAAAACCCCACTTCCCTTTTTCCCTTCATGCAGTAAGTCTGAAGCCCCTGGGAACACTGGGCACCACACCATCTTCTCCGTGCCCTCACATGCTGGGTTTAATCTCCCCATGGGCTGGATTTGGAGGTGTGGAGCTGCCTTCTTCTCATCTCTGCATGGACCAGGGGAAACTTCCTCTCTGGATGAAAAGCCAGGAGCGTCCTTTGCATGGTTTTCATCTAAACCTCCCTTGCGGAGGTCAGCACAGCTCCTGAAGGCAGATACAATTAACAGAGACATTGCAAATCCATGCTGGTGCCCAGTTCATACTTTGAGGATGGAAGGGAGATATTTAGCTGATAAGTAACACTCCTGAGAGATGATGGGAAAATGTCCCATTGGACAGTGGAGGAAAGTGATTGGACCAATATTGTTTGGGAAGCAGCCTTGATCGTGTCAAGGAAGGGCCCCTGAGCCAAGATGGATGTGGAGGGCTCCAAAACAAGCTGTGGTCCAGAGGAAGGGCCAAGGGGAACCACGAGAGAACCACCAGCCAAAACCTGGATTTTCCACATTCCACAGTTGTTGGGTTTTATTTCTTGGGAGATTGATGAATTGGTCTGGTTCAAGCCATGGACTTGCTCTCCATGTGTTAAACGCTTTCCCATGCACCAAGGACTACCAGGAGCCCAGGAGGGAGTTAAAGCAACAGGCTATTGGAGATAGTGGGATGGAGACGGCTTTGGCTCAGGGCTGAGAGCGGTAGGGACATTTCACAGCAGAGAGCTCAATGTATCAAGCCCACCCCTACCACGTGTGGGACTGCACCATCAGCAGACACAACCCTCAAGTGCCACCAACAACCCGCCAGCAGCCTCCAGTTGTGCCCACCTTGTGTTGGCCACAACCAGACGTGTTGGATGTGAGCTGCTCTGCCTCTCAGCCATCCACCACCATGTTGCTTCCAGGGGCAACTGTAGCCCATGAATCCAGGAACATCACCCCCTTCAACTGAGCAGTTGTGTTGCTCAGGTTTGTCAGGAGGAGATAAAGCCATGCTGGGATGATGGTTTCTAACCTTCTCTGAGCTGTAATGAGACCAAATTTGTCATCTCACTGTACTATTGGTTTCTCTGGAGCCTGTCAAACTCCATCCACCACTAAAAGGTGTGGGATGGGCTCAGAATGGGTTGTGTTGTGTGGAGGCTGGAGACAACCCCCCTGGGTCCCCTCCATCCCTGTGGATGGCAAAGGCTGGGCTCAGACGGTGGATGTTTTCTGTGGCATTGGGTACCATGGGGCAGAGCTGGGACAAATCCCATGTTTTCCAGATAAGCCAAAATGCTTTGAGGGGAAGGGAGCAGAAGAATCAGCTTAAGACAGCCCGTTAATGCCAAAAATCCAGGATGTACCACGCTGGGAAGCTGCCCCCATGCCATAGCAGGGGAGTCAGGTCTCCCATATGGTCCTTGGCATCATTTCCAGCCCTGGTGCTTCTTCCCTTATCTCTCTGGCAGTGATGGGCTGTCCTGCCAAGCTATCTTCACAGGGAATCACCCAAGTCCGCTCTGCCTTCCCAGTTATGGGCAACCTCCCTCGCCATCAAGGCACCTCCCATTTAAAAGCATTAAGCCTAATTTTGATGTGGTTTTATCTCTTTCTGGGTTTCAGGTCAAGATCATGCCAAGGGGGTTGATCCCAATGGAAAACCTCTCTTCTGCCCCAAACCACTGAGGAGACCTCATCAGCATCTGTCCAGGCTCAGCCCCTTCATAAACCCTCTCTGCTTGGGCACAAGAGGGCACTGAAGCACCAGCACGATCGGGCTGCTTCTGAGCACAGGCAGAGCTGCTGGAGCCATAAAGTCCCTTCTGCACCTTCCACAGGGTCACTGCACATGCAGGAAGGAGCAGGCACATCCAGGAGATGCTCCTGCCCTGCACCGTGATGTGCATGTCCATGCTGTGACCTTCCCATTGAATTCCATCGCCTTAAATGATGGGATCTAGAGCTGAGCAGAGCAACCGCCTCCTCCTGCATGAGCAGACCTGGTACTTCTGGGGCTGGGACAAGCAAAAGCAACCAAATCCCTTGAGGTTTGTCCTTGATGGGATCAGACAAGCTGCAGCAAAACCAGGAGCTGGGGTTGGAGTAGGGAGAAGCCTCTGCAAACCTGGAGTGCTTAAGGAGTATTAACCTCATCACTGCAAATGGTGTTTGCCCTCCTAGACACACCCGGCCTTTCCCAATAGCAACAGTGCCTATTCCATATACATGAAATTTACCAGCCTATAAAGATTAGTACATCCCACAGACATATTCACCCTCATAAAAACATCAATTGCTGCCTGAGCTTATTAGTGGAAATAAATTAGAGAACTTTATCTCTCTGCCATGATGATGGGCAAAGCCACATAAAAGAGGCACCCAGAAGATGCTTTTGTGGGGCTTGTCACAGAAGTTGCTGATGCCATTTGGCTTCTTCAAACCACCATGAATTGCATTTAATGAAGGGATTTTAAAGCCTTCAATGACTAACTGATAAATATGTCCTTTTTGCAAGTCCTGTGTGAACAATTTCTGTGCAGGTGAGGATAATAAACCTGGTTTATCAAGCATCCCCCTTCGGGAGGGATGCAGGATAGATCTTTATACACTCATTTTTTGATGATGAACAGGAGGAAGTGCCTGGTAGGGGAAAAAGAGTTTGTGCTGTTCAGCTCCTCAAAAAGAAGGTGGTTTTATTCCAGTGTGAGCAGCTCTGGAAGAGGAAAGTGTCCAGTGGAATAAGGGTACAAGAGGGGAGTGGTGGCTGGGAGGGAACTGGATGAGAAATGAGGCTGGTGCTTCCAGCAGTCAGGGTGATTAACCATATGAGAAAGCCTCTTAAGGGAGAGGTGGGTTTTCCTGCAGAGACTGAATGGTTTGTGCTTCATTCCCACAGGAGTTATTGGGGAACTGGGGGAGATGAAGTGACCTGTGGTGCTGAGGAGGTTGGTCTCAATGACTGAACAGAGGATGTGCTTGTGAATGTGTGGCAGGAGGAATGAGGAGTGAGGAACAGGAGACTTCAAAGCTGTCCCCATGCCAGGGACAACAAGCCTTACCTTCCCCAGACTCTCCAGGGTACCCATGGGTCTCAAACCATCCTTCCCTCACCACAACATTGCTTTACTCTTCTTCCCTGCCCTGCACGTGGTGTCCAGGGTAGTTTAATGCGCTCTGCAGTAGATGAGCTTGGGACACCATCTCCTCAAGTAATTTCCAACTTGTTGGCTTTCCCTGCTGTTTCCCACCCAGGGAGGTCACAGTGAGGTGCTGCAGGTGGGCCCATATCCATCTGTCCCTCCTGAGCAAGGAGGAGGCTCCCAGCAGAGGTGATCCACTTCTCCCATCTCATCTGCTTTCTCTCTTCTGGTGTGTTCTCACTTGTCAGCCTGGGTGTTAGAATGAGTCTCCTGCTCTTCTGCACCTCTCTGCTCTTTTTACTGAGGCCTTCTTCTCCAGGTCTGTCTCAGGTACGTGGTACTCCTGTTACCATAGTAATGTGTCTCTCCATCTCACAGCCTTCTGCACACTTACCCTCGTAACATCCCTGCAGAGGAGAGGAGCACTTCTTGTCCCCATGGTACTCATCATGGTGGAGGGAGGCACCAGGATGAAAAGCTCAAGTGAAGTGGGGACCAAAAAGCCCCTGAAAGCCTCCAAAGCTTGGTGTGATCATCCAGATGGTGCAGGGCAGAGGTAACCATCACCGGTTGCTCATTTTCACCTTTGCTCAGCCCCATGACAGGGTTTCTTGTCTAGCTCCTTTGCTGATGGTGCTTACAACCTCCTCCTTTCTCCCTGTGCTTGGGGACAAGAAGTGATTAAAGGGTTTAATAACTTGGATTTATTCTTTGCTTCTGTCTGAGGCTGTTCAAAGAACAATAAAGTGACTCCAGTGTAATTATGGCTTAGTACAAGCACCCAGAGATGCTTCCCCTGGCAGTTCATCCATCGGGGTGATGATACCTGCAAGAGCAGGAGACCTCCCCAGGAGAACATCTTTAGGTACCCAGGATGGGCTCATCTTGGGCATGTGTAAAATGGTTTGCAGTGGATTTGGGGTTTTCCTTTGGCTTAAGTCAAATGCAAAAGAGATGCATGTGCCTGGCAGCCGAGCTATGGAGCCTTTCATACCTCATTGGTTATTCATTGACAGGGTTTGTGTTTAATGAAGGAGCCTGGCTCCAGCCCAGCCCTCTGGGGCCTCCTGTGATGTCTTAATGCTGGGTCTGCCCTTTGGCAAGGAAAGTGTGGAAACCTGCACTACCACGGAGCACATGGAGGGACAGGAAGGCTGGGAGGCAGCAGCCTCTCCTCTGGGGCAATGAGGAGCTCTGTTTTCCAGCCACAATAACAACCCAGCCACCACAACCAGGGGGAAAACCCTCCGTGGTGGTGGAATACAAAGGCAGCTGCAGGAGTCTGCAGAGGGCCTGAGATCAGAGCTCCGGGAAGGGTCTCCAAGGGGTGTGAGCACCTTCCGTCAGCCTAGATTTGCCTGGATCTGCGCTCGGATGTGTTGACAGTCTGCAAAAGCTGGATTCTCCCTCAGCTGAATATGGCTTTATCCAGGATGAGATAAATCCCTTCCTAAAGCACAGCTGAGGCCAGCACTGATGTAGATGTCCTCTGGTTTTTCGTCCCAGTGGTCTGGTTCTGGGGCATCATGCCTGGAAGATGATCACCCACCATTGGCATGGGCTCCTCGCCATGCATGGTCCACCACATCCCCCCAGCCAAGCCTCTCTCAGTAAATCAATGGCAATGGGATGCTGCTGGATCCTTTATCCCAGTGCCAACAATCCCCTGGAGCACTCGGGGCCCTGCCACATGCTCCAGTCTAGCACTGACCGAATCCTGGCTCAGCTTGGGTAGCTGGGCACCACCTAAATCCTGGGCTTAATGGGAGGATTGGGAAAAGCAGGAGGTAGCCACCACCCTGGGGTCCTATCAGCTCTCCTCTGTGGGCAGGCAGCGGGTTCAATATCACATCAACTCTAATTGACTTATAGTATAGCAAATCACCCTCTTAATGATGGCTACAACTCTAGTGGGTGCAACTTACCCTGCTAATGACACTTGGACATGTACCAAATGCCTTTGCTTATCCCTACAGCCAGGCAGGAAATCATTTAAAGCCAAAAGGTCAGGAGTGAGAGTGGGATGAGAGAGCATCATCTCCTCGGTGACTGCTTGGCTGGGTTACTTCCCCAGAGTCCCACCAGCAGCTGCTCCATCCTGCTTGGATGCAGGATGGGCGCTTCCCATGGAGCGGCAGCAGAGTGTGGGTTTTCCTCCTGGGGAGTCCCGGTGCAGGGATGTTCATTGGAGCAGCACGTGGAGGAGATGAGCCCATTCTCCGTGGTGTGAGCATTGCAGAGCTGAAATAGAAACCAAGGAGAGGGAGTTAGATCTCTGCTGATGCAGTATTTTGCCAGGAATGGGCAGTGGTACAGGGGGATGCTCCTGAGCCATCAGTGTTTCCAGTGGAACCAAGACCCTTTGCACCCTCTCCCAGCCTCATCATAGCAGCCGGTGCCCTGCAACATGTCCTGCCCAGCAGCAACCAGTGGCTGAATGTGGAGCTCCTGGGCTGGGGCTGTAAATGGTTTCATGCCTCAGAAAAGGCTGATGACCTTCCCTGTGTGTTAGCACCTGGTTCAGCTCGTGACCAGCAGCAAGGTCAACCTGACTTCTCCAAGCTGCTACTTCTATGCAAGGTCTGAGCGCACTTGAGCAGGTTGCTCCAAGCCCCTGTGTCCAACCTGGCCTTGAACACTGCCAGGGATGGGGCAGCCACAGCTTCTCTGGGCACCCTGTGCCAGCGCCTCAGCACCCTCACAGGGAAGAGCTTCTGCCTCAGAGCTCATCTCAATTTCCCCTCTGGCAGGTTCAACCCATTGCCCTTGTCCTGTCCGTACATCCCTTGTCCAAAGCCTCTCTCCAGGTTTCTTATTTCACAGAATATCTTGGTTCTCTCCTTCCTTCCCTTGATATAACTCTGGATTTTCTTATTATCTGCATAAAATGGTGATCCCTTTTTAAATGCTGCCAGATGATGTATGTTGGCAATGAGTTCCAGAGGCCAAGTGTGTCATGCTGTTACGAGTTTCTCTAGTGAATCTTATTTAGCTGCTTCAATCCCTCACTCCTGCTGTGAAGCTGCAGAAGAGCATGATCCCTCCTATGCTATGGGAAGAAGTGCAGTGATGGGGCTACTCATCGGGAAGTCATGCTCAAGGTGGTCTCAAGCACTTCTTCATCCATTGACACATCTTCAGCAACATCCAGGCTCAGCTTTAAAGCACCCATAATTAATGCCTCTGCTGAAGACAAACAGTGTTCAGGAAGATTTATCATTTCTTCTCCTGTAATTACCTGTCAAAATTAAAATAATGGCCTTTTAGAGGAATGGAGGAGTTTTTTTCTTTAATTAATGAAGTATGCAGCTTGTCATGCAAAATCAAGGTCATCAAGATTGAGAGGAAGATGATGGCCCACTACCACAGCTCTTCTCACAGCACAGCAGGTATCCCTGGGGAGAAGTGGGGGGAGACATTGGAGGAGAGTGGAGAGGATTTGTTCAAGGATCAAGCTCCCACTGGGCCTTAATAAGCCCAAACTATATTTCATAGATACACTATTCCCTGTGCTAAAGGCCCTTCAGCCTCCTCACCCTGGACAAGGATGCTTAGAGGAACCCATCATGTGCAGACATAGACCAAGACAAGGTTTGCTACCCCCAAACTGTGGCTGAGACCAGCTTTGGAGCTCCCCTCCTGCCAGACTGCAAGAGGTGTCACCATCCAACAGGCAAATCCTCCCTTCTGGGCAAGGGAAGGGCAACCAGGTTGTGTCTCACATTTGGGGTGTCCTAAGTGTCCCCGGAACCCGCTGGCACTGTGTCCTAGCTCAGCTGGTTTGAACATCCCTTGTCCCTGCTGCATGAGGGTTAACTCTTGTTGGAGAAGCAGGTATGAAGCTCTGGATCAAAGTATGGTATCACAGAGGTGTGAAACAATCTCCAACTGCAGATACTTCCATGGGGCACAAGGGAAGAGGAGAGATGCTGTTAGGATGGCAAGGAGAGACATATTGCCCCATTCTCCTCCATCTCCATCCCTGCACCCAGTGGGAGGTGGACACCCCTTCTCCTCCTCCCAGTCCCATCTTCCGGGTCGAACCCAAAAGCAGATTTCCATTTTTAGCAGCCTGTCTCTTTTTGACCAAGACCTCTGGATCCCTGTGCTTGGAGATGCTCTTCTCTGGGGAGCTGGCTCTCAGGCTTCTTTCCCTCTGATAACAGACTCTATTAGCATGAAGTATTGCTTTCAGTGCTCCAGTGAAAAAAGCTAGCTTTCTTGGTGAGAGGTATCTATTGGGTTAGGATTACACTGCCCATAAATAATGGAGACAGGCTCAATTCCAGGCGCTTTCCCAGCCTGTAATTGGAACACCATTATAAATTGTAAACATCTACTTTGGGCTATAAATGCACCTTTAAATGCGTCAGAGTGGGGAATGGCACGAAGTGGCTGCCAGGAGAGCAGGGAGCAGAGTGCTCTTTCACCAGCTCCAGGGGATGGGAAAGGGGCTGGGGACCAGCCCTATGGGGGGTTGAGGGCAGAATGGATGAATTTTGCTGTGTCTATGGAGCAGCTCACAGAGAGGGATGCTCTTGGGTGTTTTGGTGCAGATGCTCCTGCATCTTGCCCTTGAAGCTTGGCTCTGGGCTCAGCTGCAATCAGTAACCCACTGCCTCTAGGCTTGGTCTCTGCATCCCCTTCCCCATTCCTGTTGCAGAAGCCTCCAGCATCAGACGTGGAGGGTATCTGGAAAACAATTCTCTTCTTCAGGGGCTGTAGCGATAGGACAAGGGGTGATGGGTTCAAACTGAAACAGGGGAAGTTCGAGTTAGATACAAGGCAGAAGCTCTTCCCTGTGAGAGTGCTGAGGCGCTGGCACAGGGTGCCCAGAGAAGCTGTGGCTGCCCCACCCCAGGC
>NW_009911866.1:10630-30427 GCF_000696875.1 Nestor notabilis
CCTGCTGAAATGCCAAATTTACATCAAAACCAGTGGTTTGATTTACATTTTCAGCCATCCCTGCCTTTCTTTTAAACTCTTCTCTGGCGATATGTAAAGGGTGTGATGAGAACCACGCAGAGGCGATGGGACAAATGGCTTGAGCTATCTCCCCTCAGTAACCTAAGAGTGACATTTGTTTTCATGTGTTATTGAGTTCATGGGTTGTATAGACAAGAGCCTTTTAGCCATCAATGTGTTTGATTTCTCCAGAAATACATCTCTGAAGGACCCAGTGACCTTCTGCTGGCCGCTGCAGCTCCAGAGATGCTCAAGGAGACTCTTTTGCATGGCAGCAGATGGAGAGAGCCTAACATTATGGGCATGCAATGGTGCAGGAGAAGAGCCAGGAATCAAGGGTATGGGGTCTCTTCCCTGTGTGGGACATGAGAGAGAATGCAGACACACATCCATAGGAAGCTTCCATGGTGCAGTTGTGAATGTGCTTGGGCAAAGGCTATTTGGTGTCAGAAGAATGAAGAGGGTCTTTCATAGTTTCATTTTGGTGCTTACTTATCTCCACAGGGAAAGCACAAGTATTGAGAGGTGCTTTAATTAAGCAGCAGGAAGAGCATGGCAGGCGATGCTCATGGTCCCAACAAGAGGTGCTGTCTCAGAGCAGGAGAGGGGAAGGACAAGGCTGCCACAAAGATGCTGCGAGGGCTGGAGCAGCTCTGCTCTGGAGCCAGGCTGAGAGAGCTGGGCTGGGGCAGCTGGAGAAGAGAAGGCTCCTCAAGGGGACACCTTAGAGCAGCTCCAGTGCCTAAAGGGGCTCCAGGAAACCTGGAGAGGGGCTTTGGACAAGGGATGGAGGGACAGGACAAGGGGAATGGCTTGAACCTGCCAGAGGGGAGACTGAGATGAGCTCTGAGGCAGCCCTACAGCTCCCATTCCCCGGTGATGATAGAATCACAGAATCCACAGACTGATTTGGGTTGGAAAGGACGTTAAAGCTCCTCCAGCTCCAACCCCTGCCACGGGCAGGGACACCTTCCACTAGAGCAGGTTGCTCCAAGCCCCTGTGTCAAACCTGGCCTTGAACACTGCCAGGGATGGGGCAGCCACAGCTTCTCTGGGCACCCTGTGCCAGCGCCTCAGCACCCTCACAGGGGAGAGCTTCTGCATTAGATCCGACCTGAACTTCCCCTGTTTCAGTTTGAACCCATCACCCCTTGTCCTATCACTCCAGTCCCTGATGAAGGTCCCTCTCCAGCATCCTTGTAGCCCCCTTCAGATACTGGAAGCTGGTCTGAGGAATCACCATGGCCAGCACCCCTCATCCATGCCACCAGCCACCGCTAAACATTTGGGTGCTTGTGACCCACTTGTGGGACAACTCAGCTCCCTGCAACATCCCAACACCAGGACAAACAGGCAGCTCCCGTGGGCTGCAGTGTTCCCACCCCTTTTCATCAGTGTGGTCCCACAATGATCCCACTTATTCCTTGACAACAGCCAAGTCCCTGCCAGTTTGCATGACATTTTCTAGCTATTCACACTTGGCCGAGTAGAACTAGGAATCAGGATACGGATGAATGTCGACCGCCTTCGCTTCATCCCCTGATTTAGCAATTCGATCAGAAGTGTAATTAAGATCGTCTAGCATGATTTGCTCTTAGTAAACCTGCGCACGGTTCCGCTCTCCTCTTGCTGTTTAGAGCTATTAATATTTGCCCAGCACATTTGCTGGCATTTGAAATGAGATTCATATTAACTTGCATCTAATAGGTAATTAATAAGCAATACTAACAGACAAGCAGCAGCAAATGAGCAATGCCCAGCAGTCCCGTTTGGCCAGCACTCCCTTCCACAGGAGCGAGCATCAGCTCCCCTGTGTGCAGAACTGCAGAGGGCATCCCCCAGAGCGCAGTGGAGGGGGAGAAGCGTAGAATCTCAGCCTGGTTTGGGTTAGAAGGGACCTTAAAGCTCATCCAGTTCCAACCCCTTCCACTGGAGCAGGTTGCGCCAAGCCCCTGTGTCCAACCTGCCCTTGAACCCTGCCAGGGATGGGGCAGCCACAGCTTCTCTGGGCCCGCTGTGCCCGCACCGAAGCACCCTCACACGGAAAAGCTTCTGCCTTAGTTCCAACCTGAACTGCCCCTGTTGCAGTTTGAACCCATCACCCCTTGTCCTATCACTCCAGTCCCTGATGAAGGTCCCATCTGCAGCATCCTTGTAGCCCCCTTCAGCCACTGAACCTGCTCTGAGGTCTCCAGCAGCTTCTCTTCTCCAGGCTGAACAGCCCCAATGTTCTCAGCCTGTCTCCATACGGGAGCTGCTCCAGCCCCTGCTCATCCTCATGGCCTCCTCTGGGCTTGCTCCAATAGCTCCATGTCCTTCTGATGCTGAGCATGCCAGCCTTTTGATGCAGCCCAGAACACGGTCACTTTGCACATCATATCATAGCTTTGCATGGTCTGGATCAGATAAAAACAGAAGAAGCTGTTCCCCTGCAGCTGGACCATGCTCAGGGAAGAAGAATATCACCAGCAGCTTCACCAGGAGCATGGTGACAGCAATAACCCTTCCTTAGTCCAGCAGCTACCCCAGGACTCTGGAAGCTTGGGAGCCACTCTTGGGGCTCACTGAGCACTCCTCAATGTGCCCTCACTGTTTTACCATGGGCACATCAGCTGTAGTAGGAAGCTGCCACCAGCACTTGCCTGTTGGGTGTGATTTGCTTTGTTCCTGGCCAGGAGATGCATTTGATCTCCTGGAGTGGTGGTTCCCTGGCCTCAACAGATGTGTGGGCTTTAGCAGCACATTCCTTAAGCGGACAGCTGGGTTTGAGAGGGAAGGAAAGCTCTGTCTGCTGCGTGGGGAGGCTTTGCCTGGGATTTACATGTTTATGTTGTACTACGGAGGCCAGGAGCTGAGAGCCTGGGAAGAATGTTTAATTCCCAAGAATGAAAATGCAGCCATTGATTGTTTTTCTCTTCCCCTCCTCTACTGAGAGGGGGGAATAATGTTGGTGCTTGGGGATGGGTGTAGCCCCCATCCACTGTCAGCTGCAGGAGCAGCTCCAGCCTTTCTCTTTTGCAGTTGCTCCACATCCATGGTCCCTGAGGCCATGGTCACACAGTGATCAGGAGCTTAGACCCCATGGGACTTTGAGAAACAGGTCACTGTTCTCCTCCCATTATCACCAGGATCCCAAGAACGTAGTGGGTGCCCTGGAAATGAGGAAAAATCAAAAGCTTTTAGTGCAACCTCATATAGGTTTTTCCCTCCCTTGCTCCTCCACAGTATCTAGGGTTTGTCCACTGTCATGATGATTTTGTCCATCCTCAGACATGGTCATAGAATCATAGATTCATGGAATGGTTTGGGTTGGAAGGTAAGTTAAGGCTTATCGAGTTCCAACCCCCTGCCATGGGCAGGGACACCTTCCACTAGAGCAGGTTGCTCCAAGCCCCATCCAGCCTGGCCTCAAACACTGCCACAGCTTCTTCATATTTCTTCTAGGCCCCCCTTAGGTATCGGGAGGCTGCTCTAAGGTCTCCTAAACATCATGCTGAACTGTATTTAACTCATCTCTGCTCTTGCCTTTTCTATCTTAGGATGCATGAATTGGTTTATTTCGGATTTATTAGCCCTAAACTGCCTCTGCTGTTCACAGGGTTGAATTCTGGGCTATGTGACAGGGCAAGCAGATGCAAAAGGCTCTTCCCAGGTCAACGTCCTCCATCCACAGCCACCAACACTTCTTGTGCTGTCCTGGAAGAAGCATTCTCACCTCACACGGCCAGACTGACTCTGGTGCTATACCTAAGGGAGAAAAACTCGTTGCAAAACAGGGATTTAAGCCTCTAAACAGACGAGAGCAGCTGCTTGCAGAATAGGTGTGTCTAGAGCAGGACATGAGATTCCTACACCTTTGAGGAGAGGAAACCAGTTATGGTGAGGGGCTTTGTGATGTGATGGTGCCCCTTGACCATGAAGCAGTTAGATTTTGCTTTGCTGCTCCTATTTTGTAACCCAGGTAACATTGATTCGCTGCCTGGAGCTTTGTAACACAAATGAATGCCTTTGGTACATAGCTGTTTTCTTCAGGGTGCATGCCAACAACCAGCCAACCAAATGCAGCACAGTGTGAAATCAGGGTTAGGTATGTCCTGAATGCTGATGCTGTTCAAATTGTCTTGATCCGTGAAGTGTTTCTTTACTGAATTTCCCTGATATTCCTCATGATTACTGCAACTTTGCTGGAAATCCGGATGAAGTTAAGCCAAAGAAATGAGACATACATCATGTGGATGTGGCTTTTATGTGCACTGAGACACGGTGGCTCGGTCACAGTGTGGCTCTGCAAAGATGGTGTCACAGGGATGGGATCATAGCTCTGTCTTCTTACAGTTTCATGCACATCCTTCAGGGACGGACATTTGTGTCCCTATGAATGTAATAATCTGGAAACAGAATTTGGACAAGGGCCTGTAGGGATGGGACAAGGGGAATGGCTTGAACCTGCCAGAGGGGAGACTGAGATGAGCTCTGAGGCAGAAGCTCTTCCCTGTGAGGGTGCTGAGGCGCTGGCACAGGGTGCCCAGAGAAGCTGTGGCTGCCCCATCCCTGGCAGTGTTCAAGGCCAGGTTGGACACAGGGGCTTGGAGCAACCTGTTCTAGTGGAAGGTGTCCCTGCCTGGGGCAGGGGTTGGAACTGGGTGAGCTTTGGGGTCTCTTCAACCCAAACCAGGCTGGGATTCTGGGATTCTGTGAGAAGGAAATGTTATTACATTATCTAACAGCTTCTGGATTTGATCAGGGGGCAGATGAGGACCACAACCTCTGTATCTGAACTAGTACCAGCCATAGCAGCACATCTGGCCACAGCTGGAGTCAACATATCACAGTTCACATATTCCCACTGGAGAACCACGGCGGTGGCAGGAAGGAAAGGTGCAGCTCCATTGGAGATGCCTCTGTACCTGGAGGAGCATCCTCTGGATGTAAGGTGCCTCCAGAGAGGCTCAGTGGGCCATCAATTCATCCTGCATTTGGACACCAAGTAAGGAAAGGAGTTTGCAAAGTGTTTTGGGACTGTTCGGGCTTGAAAGGCATTATACAAATGAAAAAGAATTGCTAATTCCTTGAAGGCCTCCAAAGGATTCTCATAAGTACTGGCAGATTTGTATAGATCCAGCTGGAGAAGCTGAAACTCAGGAGTCAGTTTCTGGAGTAAAACAGATTAATTTCTCAGCAGAACCAGTTAATTGCATGAAAAATCCCCAGTGTCTGTTTGAGTTTCCATCCACAAGAAACCCTATTTGATTAAATGCATCATAATGAAACCAATCTGTGACCCATGTCAGCTCTTCTGGGGGATTTGTGCCTCACACAGGGATGTGAAGATACTCACTGGGATGAGAGAACAAGAGGAAAATAAAGCAGACTTCAGCACAGAGGGCTGGTAGGTAGGTCATGACAGAAGCGGCTGGAGGAGCAGGGTTTGTCCTCAAACTGCACATCTTCAGGACCGCTGCTGCCTTCCAAAGGCTGCCCTGGGGAGATGGCTGATTGGGATTCCTCTTCCTTTTCCACTGGTCTCTGTACTGAGGTATAATCCAGGCTGGAACCTGCCGATGATCCAGCGCAGTCTCTTATGGAGAGCAGACCCTGGAGGTGGCCGTTAGATGGCTTTTCAAGAGGCAACACAAGTAATAGCAGCCAAGACTTTGCAATTGCTCTGGGTTTCCCAATAGCCTTACTGATCTGGCTCTCCAGGGGATCAAACCTGCCAACTGTGATGCATCTATCACTCAGGTGCTGGAGAGGTGCCTAATTCCCCTTGGGGTAGCAAACATCACACTGGGGGGATGCTTCTGCCCACTGATTTCCTGTTCAAGAGGCAACACAAGTAATAGCAGCCAAGACTTTGCAATTGCTCTGGGTTTCCCAATAGCCTTACTGATCTGGCTCTCCAGGGGATCAAACCTGCCAACTGTGATGCATCTATCACTCAGGTGCTGGAGAGGTGCCTAATTCCCCTTGGGGTAGCAAACATCACACTGGGGGGATGCTTCTGCCCACTGATTTCCTGCTGACTTCTAACAGGATATGGATGTTTTGGGGCTGGCTGAGGCAGCCAGAGCAGGAAAGGAGGAGACACTGGTCCTGCGCTGGGGAAGAGCAGGGGACAGTGTGTGAGCTGGTGCTGGGAGGAGAACACAGTCTTGACTCACGAAAGAAGTGCTTGGGGCATCCCATGGAGAGTGCCACGACTCCACAGGCTTCTTTCTACAGGTAATCACTGTCAGCTCCAGCAGTTATTTGTTAACTGCTAGGGGGTTAAAGGGAGAATTTATATACATATAAAAGAGCCCTTCACGCACCCATGCTGAGCCAGGCACGGACCAGCTCAGCCTTCAAAGCCAGAAGGGATCCAGTCTGTTGAGTGGGGGGATCTTTGCACATTTATTTCTCTATATTTATTAAACTCAGTTGGGAAAACATTTCCCAGGGTCTCTCCTGTCCCTTACACTTCCTCAGCAAAGTCCCTTTAAAGCTAAGAGGCTCCTTGCAAGGTGAAAACAGCAGGGAGAGACTGAGCACATGGACTGTATTCCTCCATCTCTGCCACGAAGGTCGGGATGGGAGCAGACGGGTTGTCAGTACACGGGAACCAGCTGCTCGTCTCCTCCTGCTTAGGAATGTCCTTGCCTCACTGGGGACAGCCAAAACAGTGCCAGCTGGCTGAGAGCAGGACAGGATCAGGCCCTCTCCTGGCACTGCTGCTGGCGACAAAGGATGGGATATGGATGGGAGCATCCTTAGGGTAGGGGAGGGAAGGAGCCGTTGTGAGGGCATCAGGCTGCTGAGAGGCTGCTGAGCCATGGGCTGCAGGTTTAAGATGTTGAGTCTGAGTTAAGTGCTCTGAAGCCCTGTATGAGGTTTCTGTATCAGCATCAGTGTGCCCAGCAGGACTAAGGAAGTGATAAACCCCTGTGCTGGGCACTGGTGAGGTTGCACCTCGAAACCTGTGTCAGTTCTGGGGCCCTCACTGCAAGAGAGACATTGAGGTGCTGGAGCGGGGCCAGAGAAGGGCAGCGGAGCTGGAGCAGGGCCTGGAGCACAAGTGTGATGGGGAAGGGCTGAGGGACCTGGGGGGTTCAGTGTGGAGAAGAGAAGGCTCAGGGGGGACCTGATCGCTCTCTGCAAGTGCCTGACAGGAGGATGGAGCCAGGAGGGGGCTGGTCTCTGCTCCCAAGGAACAAGGGATGAGACAAGAGGAACCGGCCTCAAGCTGCCCCAGGGCAGGTTTAGGTGGAGCTGAGGAACAATTCCTTGCCCAGAGGGTGCTCAGGCATTGGAACAGGCTGCGTCTCAGGCATGGGAACAGGCTGCCCAGGGCAGGGCTGGAGTCACCGTCCCTGCAAGTGTTCACAGCCCGTGGAGCCAAGGCCTCAGTGCCAGGGGTTAGTGGTGGCCTTGGCACTGCTGGGAATGGTTGGACCTGATGAGCTTAAAGGTCTTTTCCAACCTGGTTGATCCTGTGGTTCTAAGGAATGTTTCACCTTTATCACATGCATGCACACACGTGCTCACATTTCCTTCTACTTCCCCTACACTGGACACCCATATGTGCTCTAGGTGAGGTTCACCTAACCTGCTTTGTGGTCCCTACAATGCTGATCTGGGGGCTGAGCTCATGCCAAGCTAATTTGCCCAATTACAATCTTTAGGCCCCTGGTGGCCTCCTGGAGACCTCTCTATGGCCATGAGGACAGGCCAAATGCAGGTGCATGCAGAGACCAGGACCAAGGCATAGCCCATCCTCTCTTTGCCTCTTTCTGCCTTTCTAAATCCCGAGGCACTGAGCTCCCACCCATGTCCTCATTGCTTGGGAAGTGCTGGCTCCTGGCTGCTCTCACTCTACCACTGACATTATGAGCTTTCCAATGATCTTTTTCCATGTTCCTGGTCACCAAAGGGCCTTCACTCCTGCTGCTGCGGCATCACTTCAATTGCACTGGGCATAGTCCTTCATTTTCTCCTTGGCTACATGAATCTTGCAGTTCACACTTATTAAACATAATGAAGGTTTTTAGCCACCTTTTCTTGGGGTTTTTTGGTACTTAAAAATAGTTCCAGGTGACTGGATGGATGTTCTCAGAGGACTGAGGGACATTGGGGATGCAAAGGGGATGCCCTGGGGACTAGGTGCAGTGGGAGAAGGATACAGTGGGTTTAGGAGTGTGAGCTTTGCCAGTCCATTGAACATCTCTGTACCACCAAGTCCCAGCTTGGTCATGCCCAGCCCTTTCACATGGACATTGTCAAGGTCCATCTACCACTGAAGAAGGTCACTGAGGCTTCCAGCGTCCCATGCCAACAGCAAAATATGGCCAAGGAGATCTCTAGGAAAGGCTGGTCCACGTCCCCATGGACCATGCTCCCAGGAAGCCTGGCTCTGGTGATTCCCACCTTTCAGGGAAGGATGGTGGAAAAACCCTGACTTCTGCAGTGTTTTTCTTGGGATCAGCCTGCATCCGTTGCCTCCTTTTGGCTCTGCACTTCCTGAGTGTGGAACTAGAGGTGGAATTATCCCAAGGCCCATCAGCTGCATCCATTCCCATGTTTATTCCTTTCCATTCTTGGTATCTCTGCTGGGCACCTCCGAAACTTTCTGGACAATTCTAAAAGTTGAAAGATCTCTTTATTATAGCCTTTAGGGTTTCTTGAGAACCAGAAGCTCCTGTAAACAGGGGAATGAACCAAAAGTTTAAGTCTTTTCACATGCTAACAGCTCTCTTAAAACTGACAACCCTCAGAGACAGGCTTTATAGCACAGACTGATGTGTTATCTGCTGTGCTGTCAGCCCTGTGGGCAGGTGGGATGAGAGCTCCATGGGGAACTTGGCTTTTCCTCTACTCCTTTCTTGCTATTGAAGTGCCAAATCCTTAGCGCCACACTAATGAAATCCATTCCCTTCCCCTCAACTGTCCCCTGCCCGCTTGACAAATCACTTGCTAGAGAAGTAAATGGAGCTGGCTGGGGATCAACTGATACCCAACATGAGTGCAGCCACTCAGCAGCACTCCTCTGCCCGAGGGTCACCAGCAGTGATGAATGGAGCCGCCTCCACTTCTGTGCACTCCTAAAAGCCCCCCAAAAGCAGGACACAAGGGAGATGTGAGGGTCTAGTGCTTGGTTTTGCTGTTGTCACGGAGCAACAAAACGTTGGACAGACTTGAGAAAAGCCTGAATTGGGCTTAAGTACCATAGTGTGAGTCAGAAGCAGCCCCAAATATCTCTGCTGGAGCATGTGCAAGGGGAGTTCTGCCCATTAGGCTGTGAAAGACTTGGCCTTCACCTGCTTCCTGGTGGTGGAGATCAGCATCAAGGTTGATGCTATAGTAAAACCTGAGAATAAGTGAAAATAAGGCAGCACAGTTGATGCCCTTCCCCTCGCGGTGGTGCCTTGCTCTGCCTCATGCTCCCTTCTCTTGCATCCAGCGCTGCTGATCCCCTGGGAAGCCCACCCAAGGTAATACCCTGAGTAGGGAGCTGGGTCCCTCCTGCACTTCCTGGAGGGGTTTAGAGCACAGGTAAAACACTGTTAATTCAAAAGAAAACTAACAAACCAAATCATCATCTTATTGTAGAGCTTGTTTTCACAGAGTATGATACAGCTACATTTCTCCCCCAGCTCGCGGGGACAGACAGCACTTGCACTGCCACATCTTGCACGTCTGTTCTCCCTTTGCTCATCTCTCAGGCTCTCAGGTACCTTGGAGGCAGTCTTACACTCTGCTTGCTCACCAGGTTTTTCTCCCATCTGTGCTCTGAAATGTGTTGGTGCATCCCAAGCCTTGATGGAGCTGACTTGTGAAATTGATGATGAAATAAGAATCTTGGACTTCCCAGTCCTTTGGACCTTCTAGTGCCTCAAAGGGAGACCCGGTCTCCCTTTCCATGCTCCTTGGGGGCACCCAGAAGGTGCCCATCTCCCTCCTGTAAATTCAGAGAGGCGTTGAGCTCCTCTGCCTGCTGGCCTGACCATGTCCCAGCCAGACTTGGTTAGGAGGTTGACAAGTGGCTCCAAAAGGAAATCTGTATTGGGCGTATGGCTAAAGCTGATTTTTCACTTCTTTATGTGGCCACAAGCTCTTGTGTTGCCTCTTCTCTTGCTCCTTAGTATCTGTGCCCACCCTCCTATCACTTTTTTGCAGGTTTCTTATCACTCCCTGGTTGTTTGTGTCTCCACCTGGGGCTCAGTGGTACCAGACAGACCATGTCTAAGCCATCAGGGCCCATTTTGGTTCCACAATCTCTGCAGCTTCCAGAAAGCCATTCCAGAGCTGAGGAGCCGTTCTTCCATGCCATCAAATGACCCTTTCCTGCTCTTAATACAAGCACTGTTGACTTTTCCTCACAATGGTTGGTGTTATGAGAGCTTCTGAATGCTCATCTGAAAGCTGGGCACCCGCTGATGCTGTCTGCTGCCATTCTGCAACACTCTTCACCCCCCTTCCCCCTTGCTGGCTTGGCAGGGCTGGAAGCCATGAGCAATTACATTGTTCTGCAAGAACAATTGCTTTTCTAACTAAAATATCTGGGAAACTCCTCTGGTTGAATCCAAATGAGGATGCATTTGGTTATTTTTCCCTTTGCTGAAAGGAATCAGTTATTTTAGGCAATGAGAAACTTCTCAGTTTCCATGTGGGAGTCAAGAGGTGGAAAGTCCTTCAGGAGGCTCAAGAATGGTTGTGGCACAGCCAGAGAAAAGGATTCATATGCAACTTTCCCACTGCATTTGCACTACATAGCCTCAAGTGGGAAGATGCTCTCAGGCTGTGTAAGGACCAGCACACATGAATCCCATATATTTCCGATGAGCCCAGCCCTTCTTTGTCACTTCCCAAAGGGTATAAATGCCTTGGAGAGGATGTGCGTGTCTTTGCTTGGTGGGACTCATCTTTGGTCTATGGCTGGGTGGAGGGTGTTTTCTTAAGCGGATCTCCCTGGTTCTGTGTGGACAAGAGGGGTAAGGAATGTGTTTCTGGTGGTGAGAAAGCTCCTTGGGTGGTCAGGATGAGGATTGCTCTCTGTTCACGTAGACGTGTAAGTGCTTTTTACAAAGGAAAGGCAGCATGTGCTCTGAGGGCTGGAACCAGGCTGGGAGAGCTGGTCTGGGGCAGCAGGAGAAGAGAAGGCTCCTGAAAAGGAGACCTTAGAGCAGCTCCAGGGCCTAAAGGGGCTCCAGGAAACCTGGAGAGGGGCTTTGGACAAGGGATGGAGGGACAGGACAAGGGGAATGGCTTGAACCTGCCAGAGGAGAGACTGAGATGAGCTTTGAGGCAGCAGCTCTTCCCTGTGAGGGTGCTGAGGCGCTGGCACAGGGTGCCCAGAGAAGCTATGGCTGCCCCATCCCTGGCAGTGTTCAAGGCCAGGTTGGACACAGGGGCCTGGAGCAACCTGCTCTAGTGGAAGGTGTCCCTGCCCGTGGCAGGGGTGAGCTGGAGGAGTTTTAACGCCCCTTCAATCCAAACCAGTCTAAGAATTGCCACTCCTGCAATACATTCTCCAGAAAAGAGCCCCACTGGCTGGAGCCCTGCCTCGTGGAAGAAGAGGTCCAGTGCCAGTGCTGGAGGTCAGTGCCTTGATGAAGCAGATTGTGGTGTGGGAGTGTTCAGGGGTGCCCAAATCTCTGCCCTGGGGTTCATCTTCAAGGCAGGGGCAGCTGCAAGTGCTCAGTGTCTGAATTCACAGATGGGTACAGAGGAACAAAACCCTGCTTCTCTTCAGCACATAAACTGTTTCTGGGCCTTTTTCTGAGGCTTTATTTGTCTTTCTGGGATTTTTAGCTCTTGGCACATGCACATTGCTTTTCCTGGCTCTGTAATCATCCCAAGAAACTACTTGAAGGTTCTGTGGATTTTTTCTTTACTACTGCCTCTCAAGGTATTCTGATCTTTATTACAGCCTTGTAAAATCTGCGTTCACAGGTCTGGGTCTCTTTTCAATCTTTTACAAAGTCCTGTTCTGCTTCCCCCTCACTCTATTCTCCTCCACCACAAATAAAACTTGGGGAAACATCCTCAAACAGAATCCCAGCCTGGTTGGGGTTGGAAGGGACCTTAAAGCTCATCCAGTTCCAACCCCTGCCACGGGCAGGGACACCTTCCACTAGAGCAGGTTGCCCCAAGCCCCTGTGTCCAACCTGGTCTTGCCTTTGCATAAATGCATTTAAATACTTTCATCATTGCTCCAGATCTTTCTTCCCCAACCCCCAGAATCTTTGCATATGCCCATTGCATTTGCCCCTGCAAAGAGCAGAGCAATCACTGCCCTGTCCTGTGCCCCTGGGACACATCCACCATGGGCTGTCATGCAAAACCCTTCTTCCAGGCTGCTGGGGGATTTATCTGCAGCTTCACTGGTTCTCCTGGAGTCATCGGTTATTTTGGCTCTCAGTAAGTTCTCCAGTGCTCCGCACCTCTGACTTCAGCAATTCTAGTAAACGTTATTCTATTAAGCATTAATACTATTAAGAGTTTTAATTCTATTCAAGGCAGAAGATCTTGATTAGCTTGGACTATAAAAAAAGCGTGTGTTAGAAAAACAACACTGAAGAAGCAGAAACCACCCCAAAAACCAAAATAGAATTCAATGTTTAATATTGAAGATACTGAAGATCGATTGCAAGAGAAGCCTGTTATTGGGAGCTGAACTGGTGGCAAAAGTAAGGTAAAACATTCCTGGAGGTTCAGCTGCATCCCATGAACAGACAAGGTTCAGCTGCATCCCATGAACAGACAAGGTTCAGCTGCATCCCATGAACAGACTGCCCTTTGCTCCTTTCTTTTATTCCTCTGCACTGAAAACATGTGGTGGCCTCAAGCAGAGCATGCACTGAGGAGTAAACAGGGAGCAGCTGAGTAACCCTGGAGTAATCTGCTTTGTAGCACGTGTTGGAGGCATAACTTTGGGTCTTGAAGTCTGGGCATGGGGTTTGCAGTGGAGGTGCAAATGCTGCTGCCCTGTCTTGGAGGATCTTTGAAGGAGAAGGTTTTTTCCTTGTCATTAAAAGAATAAGACCAAATGAAGCAGATTGTTTAAAACAACCCTGTTCTGTGTGAGGTTTTGTGACTGGGGACTCTGTGGGTATTGCTCCAATCTCTGTGCTTCTTGATCAACCTATGGCTTAAAGCCCCCAACGAACCTGCTTTTGTCATGTTAATGTTCCCTTTGTCTTGGTCCCGTTTTTGTGGCTGAGCCCAGGGCAGGCTGCTGGCAGGTGTTGTAGCTTTTGTAGATTGGAAAAGCACTGATACAAATGCACAGCCTGAGTCTGGGTAATCAGGTTTGGGAGTAACAAATAAGACAACTTAGCTGCGGATTTATCCTGCCATGAAAGTAAAATAAAGAAAATAAAGGGATAGAATTATTATGAAAAGAGACTTTTCTGAGATGCTGGAGATAAGAAACCGTCAGGTGTTTATAGTGCTTTTGCCTAATGGTTGAAACAACCTCCTAGTGAAATGACCTCAACCAAACCCCCTGATTTCCCATTAAATATTGAGGGGGTTTCCCTTAGAAAGGGTCTGGTTTGATGTTTTGCTGGAAAATTGAGAAGTCCTGGGCTACTAAGCCTTCAGAAGCAGGTTCTTTAGATGACTTCTCATAACTGGGAGTGTAAATCCAGGTCCTTCTCTCTATGCTGAGATTGAAGGGCAGTAAATTCCCCCCTAGTGTTGTGGATTCAGCTGTAGCATCTCAAGAACTTCTTTTCAAGGCTTTCTGAATCCTGCAGGTGTTTCCAGCTCACTGCTGCATTTTGTTCCCAGGCCTTTGAGGAGAAAACCTTGGACTTGAGGACATTGGTTTATTGCGTTATTCTGACTTTATGAAGATCCAGTACTTGTTATTTGTGCAGTAGACCATGAAAGATGAACCAAAAACCTCCGTTTTCTTCTAGCACAAGGGGATGGTGAGACCTTTCTGGGAAAGGTTGGTGCTTTATGCAGTTACCAGTTATTGGTGCTGGCAACAACAGGTTAGACAAGATGATACCCAACATATCGTCTGTCTCAGACAGACTGGGTTTATTTGACATCTGCAGTAGAGAAAACCCACAAAAAGAGCTCCATGTCAGGGCTGTGAGGAGCTACTGGTGATCTTTTTCCTGTAAAAACTGGCTTTCTGCAGAAGATCTTGGTTATTTTGGTCTATATAAAAGTGTGTGTTGGAAAAACAACACTGAAGAAGCAAAAATAAAAATACCAACCCCAAAACCTACATGAGCTTCTCTGATTCTCTTAAAAGAGAATAAAAAGGTGCAAGAACATGACAACATCCCAGGAGCGAACAGTCCGCGGCTGGCAGGCTTCCCCAGGAGGACACAGCTCCCAAGGGGTTTAGGTGCTACTCCAACCCTCAGCAAGGCTCCAAGGAAATACTTAAAGCTGATCTGAAGGACAGGGAACAACAGTCACTGTGCTCTCCCAGATCAATTCTCTAAGGGTTTCTGAGAGCTGCTGTGAAGGACACAGACCTCAGTGTGCCTGCAATGTCCTGCTGCTCCTTGCTTGCACCCAGGTGCATCTGTTTGCACCTGCGAGTGCAGAGCTCCAAGCACTTAACTTGTGGGTTCCCATCAAACAACAGATGGGAGAGTTCTACAACACAAATGAAAGATGTGGATTTGTCAGTAAACAGATGAAGATTAATCCAAGGCAGGGGGTGCATGCTCCAGGCAGGGCTGGCTCCGCGTCGCAGCACCAGGGTAGCTGCAAAGGAGATAAGAGGCTTTATTTGTGATGCTTGAAAGCAAAGAATCACTGCAGATAACAGCAAGAGGCACAGCACTGCTGCCTGCAGGATTCTGCTTGGATGGGCTTAAAGTTCGGGCTGAACTTTGTGAGCAGGAGGTGAAAAGTGCAATAAATCCTCTCATGGTGCAGGTGAGGCTTGGAGCAAAGTGGGGTGCTAAGGGGTGGGAGGGAGTGATAGGTTGGTGACAAGCGCTGCTCGGGTGGGAGATGGTGGTGGCCTGAATGAATGGGCCATGGTCCCCATGGGGAATTTGGGCAGGGACTTGGGGAAGGGTGGGATTCCTAATGGGGAAGGGATGGGGGGATGCTTCTGTCATGCACGCAAGCAAGCAGAGGAAGGTGGTCCCGGGCTTGAGCCACCAAACATCCAGAGAGCTGTTCCTCTGCAGCAATAATCCTGTTTTCTTTCTCTTCTCCCTTTCCTTGGCTGAGATCCCTTTTCCCAAGTGTTTTGCCTGCTTTGGCTGCTGCTGGCACTTCATTTTCTGCAGCTAGCCCCAGGTAGCATCTGTGCAGCAATTATGGCTGTTTGCTAATGACTCTCTGCAGACAGCAGTACATCTATAAGATCACCAGCAGAGATGTGCTGTGAGGAAGATGGTACCACCAGAAGGATGAGGCTGGGCCAGCCTGTAATGGTGTAGATGGCCATAAAGGCAAAGAAAGGGAGCCCAAGTGGAGGGGTTTGGGGTCTGGTGTGTCAGAAGTGGATTCGCACAGTGCATATTGCAAACTTGGAACCAGGTCATGGCCATGGGGAGCAAAACCCTATTTCCTCTGGGTGTTTCCAGCAAGAAAATGCTGGAGTTGCAGCTCCTGGGACATCAGGTTTGCCTCTTACCCATCCTGTGCTGGTGAACTTCACCCCAGCCAGCGACTGCCCAAGGGTTTCAGACGTCGTTATAGAATTACAGCCCGACTTGGATTGGAAGGGACCTTAAAGCTCCTCCAGCTCCAACCCCTGCCCCAGGCAGGGACACCTTCCACTAGAGCAGGTTGCTCCAAGCCCCTGTGTCCAACCTGCCCTTGAACACTGCCAGGGATGGGGCAGCCACAGCTCCTCTGGGCACCCTGTGCCAGCACCTCAGCACCCTCACAGGGAAGAGCTTCTGCCTCAGAGCTCATCTCCGTCTCCCCTCTGGCAGGTTCAAGCATTACCCTAGTCCTGTCCCTCCATCCCTTGTCCAAAGCCCCTCTCCAGGTTTCCTGGAGCCCCTTTAGGCACTGGAGCTGCTCTGAGGTGTCCCCTTCAGGAGCCTTCTCTTCTCCTGCTGCCCCAGCCCAGCTCTCTCAGCCTGGCTCCAAGGGGGAGACGTTTGTTCATCAGACTGGAGTGGGTTTTAAGTGAGGTTTTGGTTAAACCTTACCCCTGGTGGGACTGCAGCGGAGCTGGGTGCAGCTGAGCTCCTGTCACTTCTGCCTGGTTCGTAGCAACCTGTTTCCGTGGAGAAGTTTTCCCTGAAGGTGCTTCTCCAGCATTTTTACTGGCATCACGTAAGTGAATGTGAGAGAAATGCTCAAGGTAGTAAAATGAAAGTGGAGAAAGGGTTGTTAGGCAGATTGGAGCTGAAGATGAGGCTTTATTTAAGCGAGAACACAGGTGAAATGAAACTTAAGCTGTGTTTTATGGGAAAAGCAGTAGCAAATAAACTCTGCAGATCATCTGATTTCATTTACTGCTTTCCCTGTAAATTGTGCTGTCAGTGAATCAAGCAGAACTGGGGAACCTGCAGGGTTTTAGAACCTCAGGAGAACTGGATTTTCAGTGGGTTGTAGCCCTGGGAATTGCCTCCTCTCCCCTTCAGGGCATAGGGAAACCTTTTGGTGCTCGTTGCAGCATCACCTCTTCTGCCTTGGAGCCCCCAGCAAAGACTTCTCAGACCAGCAGAGAGAACTTCATTAAATACTGAGCTAATGCTATTTCTAAACAAAGCCATTGATCCCCATCCCTGCAGGGCCAGTGCTTTGTGAACCCAGCACAACATGTGGAGCCGGTGTGACATGAGGAGACCCTGCGGAGGGAGGCAATGGGGCCAGAGGCAAACACCTCTCCCCCTGAATTGCTGTTAATGGAGGCAAACTCTATTTCAAGTGTGATGTGCAATACTGCTGCTGACACAGTGATGCTAATCCATTAGCTCCTGAGCTGCTTTGAGCTCCATCCCTCACATGTGGGTCACAGTCAGCAAGTGCTGCCATGTGCTAATGCTACCTGTCATCCTCCAAGGTGATGAAGTTTGCCCATTTCTGGCTTGTTCTGCATTAGCCTCTTTGAACACAGACTCATTTCGCAGCTTGTGTTGTTGGACTATTTGGGGACAGGAGATTCATATCTGTTTGTGTGGGAAACAAGGCGCTCTGTGCTTAATCAGATGAAAATAGAAGCAAGTGGTGGCTTTATCCATCGCTTGAGAGGCGTGTGTTCGGGTTCCCCCCTTCCTTGTTTCTTTGGCTGCATTTCAGTGCTGGGCAGAGGGTTGTACGTGGGATGGAGAGCAAATCTGTGCTGTGCTGTTGGAGCCACTTGGGTGTGACACGGCACATAAATGCGAGGTCATTATAAGAACTGATTGCTTGGAGGGGAACAAACAAACGTTCAACACGGGTTCGCTAATAATTCTAGGTAATAAGTTAGGCTATGGAAGAAAAACATCCAAGCCTATACACCATTTAGAACACGCTGCAGTCATTCGGAGGGAAGAGATGGCTCTTTCTGGTTTTAATTGTGCTGGGTCATTAGTTCTGGGGGAGGAGGAGGCTTTGCTGAAGCAGCAGGAAAAGTCTGTGCTGGAAGAAGGGGGTTTTTAGTGGTTTCTCATCTCTTGAGGCTCTCTGGAATACTGGTTTGCCCAAAATCTGGTCTTCTGAGTGCATGGGGAGTGTTTGCCCCAATGGAAGGATCCACTGGGAGAGCAGTGCCCTGCGCTGGGCTGAGCTTGTGTGTGGACCAGAGCAGCCTCTGTGTTCTCAGCCTGGTGTGGTACCCCTGTGATTTGGGGACCAGGGCCCGTGGGTCTACATGGGCAGGCTGAGCACCCTGCCATGGCCATGCCCAGGCCACATTCTTAGTGGGTCAAATTCAGAGGGCTTAGGTGCTTTTGCTTAGGTTAGCCCTGGTCTGGGTTCTGAGGGCCAAGGAACAGTGTGATCCCTACCACCACCTACTGCAATAAACCCAGATTTGGGTGTCTTGCTGTTCTTTCTGCTTCTGTTTTTCCTTCCTTCCTGGACTCACTCTGACCCTCCTTGGCACCACAACTGCTTTTGGGGTGCCCTTTGGGAGAGATCCTCCACTGAGCTGCTGTTTCTTACAACCCCAAACCCCTCAGTGTTAGATCTGCTGTTCAAATGGCACTTCCAAATGTTGACATTCTTTTACTTTTAGTGAATTACCATATAGCCACTGAGATGCAATGAAGCAGCAGAAACCTTTTTATGGGCAACAATAGTCATGGGTAACAACTTATTCATATTTAAACTTCCCAGCCCATTAGACCATCTTAAACGATGTTATAACATGAATTATTCAAGCCTGTGTGGCACTGCTTTGGGGTAGTTATGGTCTGTAACAAACCTCCACTGGGAGTGGTAATGTTAACGCAAGTTACTGGTTTAATACGGGGACTGCAGATGCTGTGATGCTGCCTTGGGTTATGTAGCAGGGGTCTGATAAAGCCAAGATGCTGTGTTGGCGGGGGTGAGATGGTGATGTGGGCTCCTAAGGAAAGCTCAGGAGGGTTTCATGGCCCCACAAATCAACTCCACCAAGTGATGGAGGCTGATTGTCTGCATGGGGCTGCTCTCTCCTCCCTGCTGCTTGCAGTTGGCACCAGTATTAGTTTCCTTTACAGTTCTCTCCCGCCCGCCCTCATGTTTAATGGATGGAAGCCTTCTCCTCCTCCCCTGTCACAGATGGCGAATGGAGGGCTCTTCTCTGGCAGCAAATTCCTCCCGAGGCAGATGGAAATCTTGTCAGAGCAGTAAAGTTGTCTTGATGGTGTCAAGCTGGCCACAGGAAACTAAAATATTGCTCTGTTCTTTCTCCCGAAACGTAACTCATTGGCTGCACTGAATGTGACAAGAGGTAGCAGCTGATGTTCCCTAAGGTCTCATCTAACTGCTGAAAAGGGGTTTGCTTCCCTGGTGAGAATTTCTTTGAGTTGTCCAGGTGGAATATTGTCTTAAGGAGACAGGGAAGAGCTTCTTCCTTCGATCTAACCTGGAATTCCCCTGTTTCAGTTTGAACCCATCACCCCTTGTCCTATCACTCCAGTCCCTGATGAAGGTCCCATCTCCAGCATCCTTGTAGCCCCCCTATTCAGAGCCTGGAAGCTGCTCTAAGATCTCCACACAGCTTCTCTTCTCCAGGCTTGGAGAAGGATCTTGACTCTTTGTGCCCTGAGGATCACTCATGGGAGTCCACAGCTGCTCTTTTTCCCTCCCCAGAGAGGCACAACAGGAAGCAGATCCCTCTCTTGAGCCCAGTCCTGCCCCACCAGCCACGGCATCCCTGGCAAATAACCAAGACTGCTTTGTTCATGCAGGTGGAGGAAGGTTTTCCTCTCCAAAGCAGCACAGTTGGCACCCACCCACCTCCAACAGCAGTTCAAGTGCTCCATTCCATTCATTTCAGGTAGAGGCACACACACAAAAGCTCCTGGGACGGTCCCCATCTGCACTTAGATTTCCTTGGGAGCTCCCAGTTTTACTTCCCCCTCTGTAGTTTCTTGAGTTGGTTTGGTCACGGAACATTAAAGGGAGAAAGAGATGATTTTTTAATGTTCTTTTTTGGTGTTATTTTTCAAGTTTCAGGTAGAACAAGCAGCTGAGGAGCAGGTTTGTCTCCCTGTGACTGAGTTGCTCCTCTGCCCACCCTGCACCTCACGCTGTACCGTTACCATCCATGGCCCTATGGCAGAAACAGCCTTGTCTGACCCAAAGGAGGACTCCAGCTTGCACAAGACCTACTATTGACATTCC
>NW_009911866.1:30458-47934 GCF_000696875.1 Nestor notabilis
AAGCTTTGTGCTGAGGGGTTGCCATGAGGCTTGATGGTATCTTTTGCAGTAAAAATCAGTATCTCTCATGGGGAGCAGAAACTTCTGTGTGGGAAAAGTGTCTGGTTCAAAACTTCTTTTTCTGGGGTAAGTTTTCGGCATGTGGTTTCAGTTCAGAGTCTTCTTGTGACATTTAGACTGTGAAATTTGGGAATTTGTGAAATTTTGTGGGGTTTTTGTGAAATTTGGACTGTGAAGCATTTTACTGGGGATTTCCCAAAGGGTCCAGACCTGATCCCAACTTCACCACATGGAGATTTTTCGGGTGCTTTAACCTGTGTGACCAGCTCCAGAGACTTTGGCTATGTCCTGGTTGATGACAAGTCTCTCCCTATCTCCCTATTTTGGGGCAAATTGCCCCCAAGCCCCTTCCAGTCCTTGGAGCAGTGAGTGAGAGCAGCATCCCCACTGTTCATGGGAAGGGGGTGAGCAAAGTGTTTGGACAGCAGGGTCTGCCCACAGGAACTTTGCAATCCAGTTCTGCTTTGGAACAAGGCTCGGAGCTCCTCACCCATGGATGAGTGGGGAAGAGCTAAGCTGATTAAAAGATTTAGCAAGATGCTGTCTCCAAGACAAAATCTCTCTGTTATAGCAAAGAACACATGGCACATCCTCACCCTGCCCCTGCTGCAATCATTTCTCCTTTCCCTGACTTAGCAGTGACCTAGAATATTAGTCCAGGTCTGGAGATGAGAAAACAGACTTAATTTTAGAGTTTGCTCATGCATAACCTCCTACCCAGGACTTTTGCTTTATACCCTGCTGGGTGTTTCCTGAGCCACACGGGTGGCTTTTGAGGGGCTCTGCCAAAGCTTTATAGCAAAGCAAGCTGTGCATCAACATTCAGTTCAACACTTGCCCTGAGCCCTGTGGCAGTGCCTGAGCGGCTCCGCACTGATTTGGGAGCATGAGGTGGATGCCTGCAGAGATGGGGGATGCTGTGTTTGGCTCTAGTGCTGGCTGAGGAAGCACGGGGCTGCTGGCTTGTGTCTGAACAAAGAAGGCAGAGTTTTGCCAGGACTGGGCTGGCAATTCCAAAAGGTCAGGGAGTGATGGCAGTGAGGTTTGGGCCATTGATGGTGGCTGCATCAATGCTTTCCTCCCTGTCCTCTTCCTTGGAGGCTTGTAGCACAGATGGAGCAGCCTGGCTGCTGTGGGAAGCAGCAGGATTTAGTTTTCCAGCCAGTCTCCTGCTCTGCTTGGGCTCCAGGAGGGAATGGAGATGTGAGGAGAAGAGCATTAGGTAAAAGCTGCAGTTCCTTGTCCTGATTGTTGTATGACTGGTTTGGGTTGGAATAGACCTTAAAGCTCATCTAATTCCACCCTCCGGGCACGGGCAGGGACCCCTTCCACTAGAGCAGGTTGTTCCAAGCCCCTGTGTCCAACCTGGCCTTGTCCTCTATCTCTGCCCAGTTTAACCAGTAAGAAAGGCCAGAAAGCTGTGCTTGGTGCCTCACACCAACATTGTGACCTGCTAGAGCAGGATTGCACAGAAACAGCCAATTCCTGTTTGCAGGAAGCTTTATTGAATTGGAAAACTTTGCACCATATTCTTGATCCTTCTCTTCTGCCATTGTGTTACCTAATGACCCGCTCATGTGCCAGCATCTACAAATACTGCTGACACTAGGAGAGGACTGAAAGCCTGAGGTGAAAAGTAGCAAGCTCCCAGGCGCAGAAAGGTCTGGAAATCATGAAAACTGCTGATCTTGCAGATTTGGCAAAAGCACATAAAATCGTTTATTCCCGTGCAATTGGAGAACAGCAAGATGAAGGGGAAAGTTGCTTTATTGTTTGGAGGATTTTGCTTCTCCTTGGCTTGGCTGTGTCAGCAAGAAAGGAGGTAGAGATGAGGCATAAAAAGCTTAAGTGAGGATGAGAAGCAGGAGAGTCCTTCGTTTTCTCTGAGGTAAGTCCCAGGAGCTGTGAAATAGCTGGTGTAGTGCCCAAACCTTATTATTACAGACAAATGGGGAGAAGTTTTCCCCTTATTTTCCTCTAGAGCACAAGTTCTGTAATTTGGCCAACTTTCCCCCAATTTCCCATTGACCGGAATGTGCCTTGTGACCCTCCACAGGCTGACAGCAGCGTGTTCTACATCTGCAGGTAATGCTTTCAAATTGCATGGTGTGAGGCAGCCACCATCCATTTGCTCAGCTCCAAACACCTCCAGAAAGCAAACAGACGATGATTGCCAAGGCCAAGAGTGTCCAAACAAGCCTTGTGGCTCTTGACAGTGAAATGGCTCAGGATTACCCCAAATGTCACCCCCATCATCTCTCGAGCCTGGGCTTATTTCCTAATCAAAATAAGAGAAGAGCAAATGCACTCTGGATGAATTGGAAACCAAACCAAACTTCAAATCATAGAATAGTTAGGGTTGGAAAGGACCTTAAGGTCATATAGTTCCAACCACATACCACAAAGCTTTAATGGTGTAATAGTTAATGGACGATGAGCACAGAGGATTGGAAAAGACTCATCAAATTCCCTGCTCCACATTGGAGAAAATAGGGATTATTTTTTTTCCCCCAGTGTTTTATTTATGGAAGACCTGAAAGCAAAGAAATAATGTGGGGACACGGAGCTTATTGGCATCCTAAGGGTGAAATCTCACTCTGGCTGCTGGTGATCAGGCCATGGTCACTCCTTTGGCAGTGGCCCTTCATGCTTGATCCTTACAAAAATGAGGAATCACTGGAACAGGGGTTTGGAGCTGGGAGCTGTAACCACGGGTCTGGCAGCTTTGGGGGAGCTTTCACTCTGGCTCTAAGTTGCTCCCAGGTCTTCTTCCTGAGCTGAGATTTCTGTGTCCTTGCAAAAAGCCTGATTTCAAGGAAGGGACCTTTTCTATAAAGCCAAGAAAGCCCCTGACTTGAACAGACATTGCTGGAGACACTGATGGGTCCCCAAAGCCAGGGACCACAGGGCCGTGCTGTCCCCATGGCTTCCCTCCAGCTCCATGTGGTGTAGGGGCTCTGGGTGCCTCTGCCATGTACAGGGACCTCGGTGCAGCCCCAGGGTCCACAAGAAGGAAATCAGTGCATGGGGTGGGTGAGTAGCACCAGGCACCTCGGTGGCCCCCAGGCGAGGGGTCAGGTCCCTGTGCCGGCGAGTCCAGAGCTGGACTTAGCATGATGGAGCTGGATTAATATCTTTGTCTTCAACTCTAGGGGAGCAGATTAAAGCTGGATTCAATGAAGGCACATAATGATGCTGGTTAACTGAGGAGCTGAGCTGCTACAGGACCCCTCACGTGGGGTGGAGGGATGCAGCAAAGGCTTAATGCTGGGCTCATTCTGGCAAAGCCAGTCACCCAGGCACCTAGAGCTGCAAAGGGTGATGGTAAAGGGGAATAATACCTTGAAGAGCCAAGCAGTGGGTTCAGCTTGCTTGGAAGTCATCGCTGCTGGATGAGTGGATGCTGGAGGAGAGGTAAGGGGCAGAGCTGGGTTGGCCACACGCTTTCTGTACAAGAAGGTTTGTCTCAATGATGCTGTTGGGTGCCCAGGAGGCGTTCCAAGAAGTTAATTAATTTTCCCTCAGCAGCAGCCACAGCAGCAGCAAACAGAGTCTGGAGCAGAGAGGAGAACATTGCCATTCTGCAGCACCCCCACGTTACAGCCATAGTTCCTTTGTCTTGGCAAAAACGAAATGCCAAGTGGCGACAGAGAAAAATCTTCCCTTCATGCTGAGCAACAGCCGGGTTGTCAAAGTGCTGAGCTCTGGAGGGAATGGGGAAAGCTGGGACCACACAAATCAATCCAGACTCCAAGTGAGGCTTGATACGTGATGTGTTGCCCCATATATCACTGTCACACAGGCAGCTGCAGATTGGGCTCAGAGCTTGCTTGTTTGCTCCTGGACCAGCTTCATCGCAGCATGTGCTGCCAGGCACAGGGATGGGTGTCACGGATGTCTGCTGCCCACCCTTGCTGTGTTTTGAGTAGGAAACTTGGCAGGTGAAGGATGCAGAGCTGAAGCAATGGACCCAGGACAATGTGCCTTGGTGGGAGGTAACCCTGAAGGGACAACAGCTCCTGAGTGTGGTCCCGGGTTGTCTTATCTGAGGCCATCACATAGAATCATAGAATCACAGCCTGGTTTGGGTGGGAAGCGGCCTTAAAGCTCCTCCAGCTCCAACCCCTGTCACGGGCAAGGACACCTTCCACTAGAGCAGGTTGCTCCAAGCCCCTGGGTCCAACCTGGCCTTGAACACTGCCAGGGATGGGGCAGCCACAGCTTCTCTGGGCACCCTGTGCCAGCGCCTCAGCACCCTCACAGGGAAGAGCTTCTCCCTTATGTCTAACCTAAACTTCCCTTGTTTCAGTCTGAACCCATCACCCCTTGTCCTAGAGCCTGGTGCAGTAAATGTTCATAGATAACCTGTCTCTTCCCAGAAACCGGGTCTGGTCCTTATTCAGACAAATAAGGACTGTGCTTCCAAGATGACTTATTTGTAAGTGATAATTCAGGCAGCCATGGCTTCGTTGGTTTCTTCCCTTGCGAAGCATCAGGCTGGCATTGTAAGTACCACGCTTTCATTAAAGTTTAATTTCCCTGAAGAGTGAAATATTAATGAAATAGGCTTAATACTGTCAATAGGAAACAGACCCCAACAGATAATTTGCTAATATAATGACTTGGGATTTTATCTATTTCAAGCTTCATGATTACTCTTCTGCTCTGATCTGGTGTAGGTAATAACCATTGTCACCTCTGTTCAATGGGAAAATGAGTTTAGAGCTAAATCACCCTTTTGCACATTCACATCCACGTGTATTGATGCCTCTGCTCCCCCTCCCTCTGTGTGCTTCATCTTGCACCCTTGGGTGGTGGCAGGACACCAGCCCTTTACTTAGTTTTGAGAGAATCATCACTTGAGCATCCACTGCAGTGACCAGGATCTCCAGATACCCTTCAGGTTCCCACCTTCATGCTTGTGGTGGGTGCTGTGCAGACCTCTGGGACCCCCAGAAACTCTCCATTTTCGCCAGCACTGAGGAGCATCTGCTCCATCAAGCTCCACTATTTGCTTTAAACCCAAATGCCTCATTTAAAGAGCTGCCTGCTTTAATCTCAGCTACTTCAGCAAACATCAGGCAGTGAATCTCCTGGTTCTTTGGCAGGTAGGATGCGCTGTTAACTGAGAGGTGGTACATGAAGGCACATAAGGAAGGGGATGGGACGAGGTGCTGGGATGTGACCTAGGCACAACCTGATCTGCTCAGTCTAAATGGCCATCTGGACCAGCGAGGGTATCTTCCCAATGTTTTGGGATGTGTATAAGGATTGGGGAGTAAGCTGTGGCTCACTCCCAGCCCCAAGTGCCTGCCCAGCCCCACCGGTTTGTAGTGCAGGTGCTTTCCAGGACAGATCCGTTCACTTCACATTTGGTTTTTTTCAAAAGTGGGGTTTTTCCTCTTGGGTTTTTCCATCACTTTTTGAAGTTACACATCTTGCAGCAAGGGGCACCACAGGCACATAGGAAAACCACCTTGTCTGCACTAAGCCTGGCTTTTGCTAGTTCCACAGTTTTTGTCTTGGAAGAACCTGTAAACAATTATTTTCTGTTCCCTTTTTGGGTGTTTGGTGGTAATCTTGTAATTTTGGCTTTGTCTACTCAACCACTCCTCACCCAGCAGCTGTGCCAAGCCTTTGCTTGCCCTGTGACCATGCACTGAACCTTTTCCAGTCCGGCTGAACTCTCAGATGGAAGACCCAAACCACACTCAGCGAAATACGCATGTGGATTTATACAGTGCTTGGAGATGTTTTGGAGATGGATTTTATTCCCATGGAGGTAAGCCTCGTCATTGCTCAGTGCAATCCTGCAGGAAGGGCACTGTGGACTCTGTGCACAAGACTTGCTCCTTTCCTCAAGCTCCATCAGCAGATCTCATAGAGGATGCTCTCCCTCCCTGCTAACATGATGTTTCCATCTCTCTGGGCCCTGTTTATCTTTGTCAGCTAAAAGGAAGACTATCTGGGGCACGGCTTTCATTCCTGATGTGTTTGCCAGCACTTAGGGCATCCAGCCGCTCCAGTTATAATGCTAATAGTGGCGGTAACAGAATTGTTTCCAGATCACATTTCCCCTTGGAGGCCAGGACAAGTACCAACACCCATCTCCAACAAGTCTGAGCATTCAAAGCAGTGAAATTTCCCCATTATGGAGCAGTTCTGAGCAGCTTCACCCAGTTGTCCCTAGTAAATAAATCCCCATGGATTTGGTGATTGGAAACAAATGCAGACCTAGCTGGTTTGGGAGCTGAGCATATGGACTGTGTTTGAGTGCTGGGAATGGGTGTGCTTGTGATTTACTAACAGTGAGACACGATGGTTCTTTCCTCCCAGTTAATCTATTTGCTGTTGAGTGGATGTTCTGGAACTGTTTTCCTTTAGAAAACCAGTTCTGTTCCACCCTTTACGACCTGCCAGGTCTCGACCTGTCCCTGCTTGCCCAGAAACCCTCCCCAGCAGTTCGGGTGTGAACTGTGGGTCTGGGGCCAGGCTTGGGCTGGGAGCTCATGCCCTATTCCACGTCCCTCAGCTGGAGCAATCCCTGGAGCAAGGGATGCTCCACAAGCCTCTCTGATCCAGAGGATGGGCAAACCCTGTTTACACACAAACAGTATAGCTACAGGTTTTCCACTGCAGCAGAACATGTTTCTTTCTGAAATGAAGCCTCCTTCTCCACAACTTCAACACACCTGTAAAAGTGTTCATTAAAAAAGCATAAAGCCTGGGAGGATCAATCTGGTGCTGAGGACCTGCAGTGGTGCTGCATGTAGTTTGTTCTTACCGACCTGCAAGGAACAAGTGTGCAACGTGAGGGCTCTACGTCAGCCTCACTGGGGCTATCCCAGCCCACAGGAGACACGGGAGCTGCTGGCTTTTGTTTGCATCCAGATTAATGTTAACACAGCATTTGAATTCCATTGGTTTTGGAGGCCACAAAGGTATAAGGCTGTGAGCAAGTTGTTTGGATCCCCCCAAGCAGTGGGGCCATAGTGGTGTACCTGGGTGGAGAACTTGGAAAGCTGGAGGCTTCATGTGAGAAAGGGCTTCTCTTGCTTTGGAAAAATCAACTGAGCGCAGGAAAGCACAAAAAAACCCAAAGTTTTAAGACAGGGAAGTTTTTTTCATTTCTACATCAGAAGTTTGATGCAAGAAAAACAAACTAGTTCCAAAACTTGATGCTACAGGATGGAGAAGGGCTGGAGAAGGAGATAGCTGCTGTTACCAAACATCTCCACAAATAGCTATGATGCCTTCCTTGGAGGAATGTATTTGAAAAGACAAGAGAGTAGAGAAGAAACAATTCCTTTCATTTCACTCCAATCCCATCCTTTTGGTCTTGGGTTGAGAAAAAACTTATTTTAGTGTCCAGAAAGGTGTGAGAAACGTTTGTGGATGAGTGTGATGGAAGAAAAAAACTTCATCCTTTCAGCAGAGAGGAGAAGGAAATGGGCACTAAACTGGACTTGTCTTCATCAGGGACTGTAGAGATAGGACAAGGGGTGATGGGTTAAATTTAAACAGAGGAGATTCAGGTTAGATCTAAGGCAGAAGCTCTTCCCTGTGAGGGTGCTGAGGCGCTGGCACAGGGTGCCCAGAGAAGCTGTGGCTGCCCCATCCCTGGCAGTGTTCAAGGCCAGGTTGGACACAGGGGCTTGGAGCAACCTGCTCTAGTGGAAGGTGTCCCTGCCCGTGGCAGGGGTTGGAGCTGGAGAAGCTTTAAGGTCCCTTTAACACAAACCAACTACGATTCTACGGACCTTGAAGAGACAGAGGGAGGTGTGAACAAGGCTGGATCTGCCATGTGAGACTGAATCCTTCAACAAAAGGGAAGGACATTTTCTACCCGGAGCAGCAGAAAGGGAGTTGGGAATGTTTTTCTCAGTGAGTGATCAAACATGCCAGAGAGAAGCAGATGTTTTGGGCAGATATTTGCATGTAATAAAACCCTCTGGATTTTGATTGAAAAAATTGGCAGTGGCAAATTTCCAACCAGCCCCCTGCAATCAAAGAAGGAAAAAAGCTTGTCAACAAGGGAAGTGGATGGAAGAGAGCATGGGACATGCTGCCGCTTGCATCAGGCTCCTTAACCTGGGCCTCCCCTAGCTGCTCTTTGGGGTGTGTTTACACACTGGGCACATTCCCTCCTCTGGGCACCCTGGGTTTGTGGTCCTGGTCCTTTGAGACCTTGTTGGTGGTGTTTCCCATCCCTCCAGCAGCTCTGTAGAGCCACACTGCCCATGGCAAGGCTTGTGCCATAGGTCCTTAGGATGTGGGGAGCTGGTGTGTGACCCGTAACCACCCAGACCATGTATTTGTACAGAGGCACGTTGTGTCTTTCAGGTGCTGAGGATGGGTGTCCCTGCACGCTGGACCTTCCCTTTTACCCTGGGGAACAGCATCACACAGGGCCTGGTGGGTCCCCAGGGGGATGTGGGTCTGGGGCAGGGGCAGAGGGGACCAGGGCAGCTTTCTTGGCACCACAGGGACGTTTTGCTCCACAGCCCAGCTCAGGGCTCACATTGCTTCCAGCTCTGGTTGATTGGACATGCAGCAGCCTCTGAGCCAGAGATAAAACACGTCCTTCCTGTCTGTGAGAGGGTAAATTATTGACATACTTAATAAGCATAACTTATCATTAGCCATAATTTGTGCTGGTGACAGAGGCACAGCTGTTCCTGGAAAGCAGCGTGGCTCTGAATTTCAGATGCCTGTGGGCTAGTGCAGTGACAGGGATGTCACCATGCACCATTCTTTCCCCTTCCCAAGGCTTTGCACAGGGTTTAAGCTGTGTGTGCTGGGAGGAAGGGCAGTTTGGGCACTATGTGCCTGTCCCCGAGTCCAGCGATTGGTAATGCAATGAAATGAGTAGCTCTTGCAGGATGTCCCTGGAGGCACCCAGCCTGCAGCTGTATGAGGCCAAAGACACCTGGTTGAGGACAAGGTTTCCTGCTTCTGCAGCAGTCCATGCTGCTCCTGCTGGCAGTGCCAGAATCCTGGGAGGGTGGTTGCAGCCAGCAAGTTTGTCTCCTTTATCTTCTCCCATGTTCACCCTGGTCCCTACTGTGGTAGGAGAGGGGAGGGAAGGTACCCACAATCTGCATTGCTTGCACATGAGCAGCTAAACGTTTGCAGGGATGGAGAAAGCCCTGAGCCACTTGTCACAAGTGGTCAGGGCACCTGAGGAGGAAGAGGAGAGATTCTGAAGCCTCTCACACTGGGGACAGTGCACAGGATTTGGGGCTTTTACAACCAGTGGGTGAAGTTTGATCACTAAGGGTGGGAAATTGCTCAGGGTGCTGTGCCATTGACAGGACAGGTAGGAGGGGGTCTGGTGGGTGGGATTCCCTGGCCAGACAGGATGCTACCAGCTTCCTCCCTGCCCCTGGTAGAAGGAGAGATTTCTGGTCCTTATCTTTAAGGTGCAAACTAAGGAGGCTGCTTGAGGTAGTTGAATAGCCAGCAAATGCCCCAGACTCCAAGGTGCCTTTCAGTAAAAGCATCCTCTGCTCCTGCACCCCTGAACTCAGCCCTGGGTGTCAGCCTGGCTTTTGGAAACCTCTCCTGGGGATCTTGGCACACTGGGTGTCTGCAGAGAAGTGCTTGTGAGCACCTGAGCATCACTGCTGCTGGAGCAGGTAAAGGCAGACATGGGGCTGTATGTGTACTCTGAGGGTGTCTAGCAGCATTATGTCCTCACTGCTCTGGGCAGACACATGGGTTGCATGCTCCCATGACCAAGGATGCTTGCTCAAGCCCCGTGGTGCTTTACTGGAGGCAGGAGTCAATGCAGGATGTTTCTCTGTCTCTTCTCACCTTCCTTTCTCACTCGTGAACACATTGTTGCTGTCTCTTCCTGAGCAAGGAGTGACTCTCACTGAATGTCAGAGAAGAGTAGGAGGTTTATAGCTGTTTATAAACAACCTTTCAGCAGAGGCCTTAGCCCTTCAGCAGTGAGAGGAGCCAGGGACCCGTGGCTGAGCAGCAGGGAGGCAAGAGAAAGAGCTTGGGCAACCCATTGCACCCGGCATGTCTTTGGCTGTGCAGGGACCCCCATGCATGTGCACAGCCTGGACCATCTCTCTGATGGAGAGCCAGGTTATGGGTGTCTTTCTGCTTTTATGAGGAGCTCACTTGAGCAGGTAGCCCCAGATTGCTGTGTTCTCCATCATCCCATGGCCCCTCCATGCCAAAACCCGCATCACAGATGCCACAACGTGCTCTAAGGTGGTCACATGTAGATGGTCTGCACCAGCCCAAAGCTGTCCTATTAAGGCCTCTGTGGAGAATGTCCCACAGTAAGTTCACACATGCTCTGCATTAACCTGCTCTTGAGCAGTCTTGTGCTTCCAGAGGGAAATGGAGATGGGACAACAGGAGCTGGAAAACTCTGGATGCAGTGAGCTGCTACATGGGTGTGGGAGCTGGAAGGTGGAGGTTTGCCTTGGGCTGTGAGTCCTCCTCACCAGCAATGCGAGGCTGGGAGCATCTCTTCTCTGAGTGCATGAAACATCACTTCCTTGGGGAGAGGGGGGAATTAGAGAGCCACTTAGAGCATCTCCAATCTGCATGGCTGGTGAAGTGCTGTTGCTCGAGCTCAGCAAGGGGGTATTAGTCACGCCTTATTGCCTTTAAATCCAACGGGAGCAGAAGCGTCTTCCATTTGCTATTTTAAATAAGAGTCAGCCTGATGGAGTGTTCCCAGCACAGTCTATTGGCTTCCCCATTACCCAGCCAGCCTTTAAAGGATTAAGATTCCCTGCACGTTGTAAAGAGCAGCTCTGCCTCCCATGGCCCCCGTTTACCAAGTGCTATTTGCATGAAGGACCCCCTGCAGAAAGGTGGATGTGGAGAACAAGGCCAGGCTTCCTCCCTCTCAATGTCTCCTTTTCCTCCTCAGTGCACGAGGAAGGCTCTGAGGATGGTGTAGCCTTGGTGCCACGCTGGGAGATAGAATCATAGAATCCCAGCCTGGTTCGGGTTGAAGGGACCTTAAAGCTCCTCCAGCTCCAACCCCTGCCACGGGCAGGGACACCTTCCACTAGAGCAGGTTGCTCTAAGCCCCTGTGTCCAACCTGGCCTTGAACACTGCCAGGGATGGGGCAGCCACAGCTCCTCTGGGCACCCTGTGCCAGCGCCTCAGCACCCTCACAAGAAAGAATTTCTTTATCTTGCATCAGGGTTTGCTCTTCAGTCCCTCCTCTGTTGTCTTGGTTGTGTGTGTACTGGGTGATGCACAGGCAAGGAATGGGGCTGGTTCCTGGCTCTGGAAGGAAGTGGGGAAAACCGAATAAGAAAGGATGACAGAGCAGGATGAAGAGATGCTGCCAGGATGGTTTCAGTATGTGAAGCCTCCTGTGTAGAAGCAGCTTTTGGCCTCTGAGCCTGCCCCGTCCTCCTAATAGAGAACTGGGATGCTGTGGAATCTTCTCCTCTGCATCACCAAGGAAACCTTCACTTTGCCCTTTCTGCATTTCTCAGTCTTGTCCTGGCATTGAGTCTGGTGGGGCTTTTGCATGCTCAAAGGAGTGCTCTCATTCCTGCCTCCCTACTTACATTATTGATGGAGATCTACAAGTGTTCCAGCTTAACAACTCCATTTTCCTGGGGTTTATTACCAGGATCAATCAAATCAAACCCTGATGGCTTAAAAATGTGCTTCCCTCTCCCTTTCATTGTTATTTGCTTGTTTATTAGTAGGAAAGACAAGTTTTGGCTCCGGGAGATTTTGCTGGCAGTAAACAATGCCATTAGAAACAAATCAGAAGGCCCTGCTTGCAGAGAGCTGACCTCTGCAGAGCACTTTGCCTGCCACCGATGTGGTGGTCAAGGCATGGGGAGAGGGCCATGGCTGGGCACATCCTGGTGGTGTCCTACAGCTGCTTCCCAGTGGGTTTATGGGGTTTTGCCCACATTCATGTCTCTGACTCAGTCCTCGCTGCTGTAGGGGGGACTCTTCCACCCTGGAAACGGGGTCAGGAGGTAGCTCGTGATGTGGGGAAGTCACTGACTCCCTTTGGAGGCCCCATCCTTCTCCTGCTAGCAGAGGGGCTGAGCTCCCCACACTCTGGGGATCTGGGCTCCTGCCTTTGGGCTCGTTCCTCCCTTCCCACAGGGAGCAGTCACAGGGCTGACCTTGGGTGGTGGTGGGACACTGCTCACTCCTGTTTATAAGGGAAATCGTGGTGACTTTAGGACTAAAGAGGCTGAGGGTAGACGTGAAGGGTTTCAAGTTTGGGAAATGCCACATCTTCATCTTCAGGCTCTTTCCCACACAACCAGAGCACCCTGCACTGTGCGCTCCTCATCCTGCTGTCAACACCCCGCTCCCAGCCTTTTCTCTGGGTCCAGCCCCATGGGGGAGCAGAGCTGGGCATTTCCTCTGCTGAGCGTCATCTGGGGGATTTTCATCTCTCTCTGCATCAGTCTTGGGCTTTTTTCAGGTCGTACAAACACACATGCCACCAAAATAAACCTCAAAACCTCCCTAGGAGGAGATCCGCTTTACAGGGGGATGCGGCTGCCCATTCCCAAACCTGGGCCACCAAGGTAGAGGGGATTCTGCATGGCCAAGGTGCCAGGAGAACCACGGAGCTCTTTGTAAGCACCAGCCCAGCTCACAATAAACACACAGTGATGGGGAAGATGAATTGCTTGTTGTTTCTTTAACGCATGCAGTGAAGGGGTTATTTTTAAACTTGTGAGTGATGCCTGGTTTGATCTTCTAAATGAAACTGATTTATTCCATTTGCACTGGGGCTTGGGAGAAGAGGGACTGAGATGGATTTAATGCATGCGTTTAACTTTGCCTTGGCAGGACCATCACAACAGCAGACGAACTGAAGCTGAGAAGCTCCCTCCGGTGATCCCAACAACGCAATATCATGATTTCCCTGTTTTATCAAATGATCTCAAGTCACTGATCCCAGGTTGCCATTTGGGATGGGTATGAATCGTGTTGGCCCTGGCTGGGCCACCTCATGGAGAGCTCTGTGACTCCTGCAGCAGGTTTCCACATTTGACCTAGAAATCTGGTCTCCTCTTCTTCATGGACCTGATTTCCCACCTGACTCATCTTGCTTTCATCAGCTCTGCCTTGCAGCATGTCCTTCTAGATGGGTCAGGATAAGACATAAGGATTGGGACTACTGTGTCATTGGGAATTCAATGCACAGAGGGATTCACAGCCTAATGAGCCTTTGCCATGTTCCTCTCCCCTGTGGGCATCTGGGAGGGCTTCTGGGCTTGGCACAAATGAAAGCTGACAAATGACTTTTGCAGTAGATCAATGACTTTCACTCCTCCGTGGACTCCCCAGGTCTTTGTAAGATCATTAGGGAAACCTAAAGAGCAGATCTCAGTGGTGGCGGGTGCAGCGTTGCTGTAGGAGGCCTTAAAAGTCTGAATTCCTCTCCCCAAAGTCTCCCTTAAAAAGGATATGAGCATAAAAGAGAGTCTTAAACCAGGCAAAATGATGAAGTCACTGGCGTGGAGGGAAACAATCATTCAGCACCACCAAGCCATGCATCACTTGGGATAATTATCAATTATTACAAGCAGAGCAACTCCCCTCTGGAAGCTAATGAAATTTCACATGGAGCACGCTCTGGGAGATGGATCATATCAGCCTGGACAAGATTCATCTTCTCTAATGCACTGTTTATTCCTGTTTATGCATCTTAAACCTCCATGTGCAAAGCATGTTCCTGCTGGAAGGGATGAGGAGCCTGGGGTGCTCCGACCGTGCCGCTCAATTTCTAGTGCATGAGACGCCAGGATGGGGTTATTGGTAGCACTAGGGGTAGGATCCCTTCTCCCTCCCTTCTTCCTAATCCTTGCCTTCTGTGGCTCACTGCCTCTTCAGCCTTTGGGGATCTGTTTACAGAGCTGCTGGCGGGCTCTGGGTCACCTTCCACAGCACCTCGTCCTCCTCCCCTTCCCCTCTGGGTCCCTGCAAACACTGCTTCCTCCCAAACACCACCAGCCCTTAAAACTCTTCTGCAGTTCCACATGGGAATCCTCTACCACATTAAATAAAAATGGGAAATCATATTTTATGTATGGTTCAGATACAAATTGGGAGCCCAATCCGGGGTTTTAATGTTTTTCCTAGGTCCTGGCACAGCATTTGCAAACCTGTGTGTGAGGAAGAAGGCCAGGAATCCTATCCAGGCAGTAAGGCACTTACTTTGCTTGTAAATATTTCATCTGCAACCCATATGACAAACTGCTGCTTGTAAATACAACTATTATGCCTTATTTTGTCATCCATAATTGAAACGCTGGATCCTGCACTCAGCAAACAAACACGTAGTTTACAAGGATGTTTTCCTCTGGATCCTTCCAGTCCCTGTAGCAGCTCCTCTTCCCCTCAGGGCTCGTGGTGGATAGTGGTGGGGTTCCCTTTGGGAAAGATCTTTCCATGCCTGCATCTAGAGAAGTCCCTGTTGGAGGTAGGTAGGGGTGTCTCCCATGCTCTGCCCTTTTCCCAGGGTCCTGCTCCCATCCTTTCTGGTTTCTGCCTCCAACATCTACTCACTGGGGCTGCTTTTGTGCTTTTGTTTTTGCAAATGAGCACGACTGCACCAGGAATAGACCCAGCTTGTGGCTGAGTTTGCAACCAAGGCAACCCCTGGCACACTGAGCATCAGGCTGCTGCCCCGTCCCCTCTCTGCTGCTTTACCATGGAAATGGGCTCCTGTGCTCCTCCCATCGAGTCTGCAAATGAGACCTTGGCACTCCTGTTGCTCACCAAGGTCAGTGATCACCTTTGATCCCAATGGCATAAAGCCTGATGTATTAATGAGCAGGATGTGGGTGAGTAGGAAGCTGGGAAACTTGGGAGCTCCTGTCACTTATTAGGTGAGTCATGACCAGAAAAGGTTCCAGGGAGTTTGGGAAGCACCTTGCCAAGGCAGGCAGATGGGAAAGGTGATGGGAAATGAAATTCATGCTTGTCAAATGCAAACAATGTGTGCTGGAATGAACCATTTTAATTGTGCTTGCAGGCTTAGCAGCGTCTGGATTAAAAGTAGCTTCTCAAGTCGTTTCCTGGACAATGACATGTTTAGCTGGGGACATCCAGCCCTGAAGTCCCACTGCCCCAGGAGGGCTCAGAAGCTGGTCCTGAGGGATGCAGAGATTTTGGGGTGCGTAACAATTATAGGTGTGCAGTTTAGAGGAGAGGCTAAGAGCAGAGTGATGCAATGAAGTGGTCCACACGGGCAACTGGGCATCTCTCCCTAGTCTGTCTTCTTGCCCAGGGACACTTGAGAGCACGACATCCCTGCTCTGAGCTGTGCACCAACAGAAGATGCTGTCATGGAGATCACGGATCAGCTGTAACCGAGTAGGATTAAAAAGAAACATCCTATACAGATGATTTCAGTCCTGATTTAGTGCAACATTTTGTGACTTAGCCAGCAGTGCACCCTGTGGGAGGCAGAGCCGCAAGCAGAATGGGCTATGGTGTCTCCCAGACCTGCATTCATGAATAGCCACAGTGTTGTCCAGGACCTCGGGGTTCATTGTGTTCCATTCATCTTGTATGGAAAGTTGTGGAAGCCTTTGAGCTTGGCTCAGCAATGTGGGAAGATCAAAGCCCCTTGAATGGACCACACCACCCCGTCTTTTGGTGCTGCCTTCTCTTCTGGACTTGCACATGACAGGGATACACTTGTAGGACATCAGACCCTGCTGATGGACGCAGCCCAGGATGCTCCTGGGTCAGAGAGCACTGGGTTAGGGCTGGATAGTGAAACTCCCAGCGGGACACTGAGGCATTGCAGCGCTCCCATTAACAACCCTAACAAAGAAAATCCACCCAGGGGGCAACAAGGGAGACTCCCAAAAACCCATAGAAGCCTTTGGGTGACAGATATCCCCCCAGAGACTGTGGCAGCATCAGGGCAAACCTGCATCTGACAAGCCCCAGGCTTGTAAATGGTCTAGAGACAGCAGAGCCCAGGGTGAGACCTCCCCATCTTCATATTTATCCAAACCTTCCCCATGGCCAGCTCAGCTTCCCCCTGCTGCACAGCCTGTGTCTCATGAAAGCCATTTTGCTCTCACAGCCTGGACTCTGCCTGCTGGTGGACACCCACCTTTGCAAACTGGTTGTGTTCCACTTTGTTCTTGTCCTGCTGAGTTTTCCTTGGGGAGCCTGCTAAGAAAAAGGCATTTCTGCTCTTGCAAAGCTTTCTGCTTTGACTGTGTTTTCCCTGCTCTTTGCTGAGTCCCTGGGGTGACCGTAGCTACCAGCAAAGGGAGCCTCCAAGGAAGGACATGGACCCCTGAGGGAACCCAGTGGGGATTAAAACCAGACTGACAAAAAGAGATGGTAAAGGACATGGTGGAAAAAGACAGGAGGTGCTATTCGTCCATCTCAGATGTCCACTAAGCTTCTTATCCCCCAATGGAGCCATCCAAGCCCTTCCACTGGGGACACCATCACAGCTGGAGCACAAGCTGATGGTGTTTGCAGTGGGAAGATGGGGCATCAGCCTGTCTCCATGAAGGGACTGTGGCATGTGATGGCCACGTCTGGGTGTTCCTTTTCCAGGACACATTGCTGAGGCGATGGGGGCACACGTCCCCTGGCTCTGGATGTATCATGGCAAGCCCAGGAGGCACAAAGCATCTTCAGCACATTCAGGCAAACCAGAGCCAAGCCGTGGCTGCCGAGGTCTCTGGAAGATGGAGGAGAGATGGAGAAAATGATCTGAAGTGACTGAAATGGCAAAGCAGTTTTAGAGCAGGCAGAGAGTGAGCCCACGGGTTGCCCTGGGGCAGCCAAAGTCAGGGACAGGCTGCAGGAGTGACATAAAACTAAGGAAACAAAAGTGCTTGGAGGGCAAGAGAGGGCAGAAAGGCAACCTGTGATCAGGAAGGCTCCGGGGAGACCTTAGAGCAGCTCCGGTGCCTAAAGGGGCTACAGGAAACCTGGAGAGGGGCTTTGGACAAGGGATGGAGGGACAGGACAAGGGGAATGGCTTCAACCTGCCAGAGGGCAGATTGAGATGAGCTCTGAGGCAGCAGCTCTTCCCTGTGAGGGTGCTGAGGCGCTGGCACAGGGTGCCCAGAGGAGCTGTGGCTGCCCCATCCCTGGCAGTGTTCAAGGCCAGGTTGGACACAGGGGCTTGGAGCAACCTGCTCTAGTGGAAGGTGTCCCTGCCTGGGGCAGGGGTTGGAGCTGGAGGAGCTTTGAGGTCCCTTCAACCCAAACCCATCTGGGATTCTATGAAGTCCTCAAACCAGTGCCCTAAGAGAGGTCCTGCCCCACACCACTGACCATAGGACTCACCATGACCCCTCATCTCAGAGCTCCTCCTTGGGAGTTGAGACATGGAGTTGAGACACGTGGAGACACGGCTGAGGGCTCCAATGATCTTTTAGGGGCTGCGGGTAGGATTCGTCC
>NW_009911866.1:47955-48665 GCF_000696875.1 Nestor notabilis
AGCGTTTCCCAGATGAGAAGCTGTGATGTTGGCTCAGCCTGGTCCACGGCCAACGCAGTGTGTGTGCTCCGAGCGTGCCGGTGGCAACTCGCTGCTTCTTGGCTCGGGGAAGAGCAGGAACCCTGCAGAGTGTCAGTATTACATTTTTAAGGATACTGAGAAATATTTCTGTATCTGGAATAACAATGCAGAGGCAGAGAAACACACAGAGGAGGGAAGGAAAAACAGCAGCTTCTGATAGTGTAACCCTCAAGTCAAACATGAAGCACATAAATATTCATGCTCTTAGATACAGCCAAGAAACCAACAATGACTGCAGCTCTGCAGAAATGCTCTGAGCTCTTGGACCGCCATCAACAACCGTGGTGTGGAAAAGGCAACAAAAACCTTCAGAAACCACCAAGCTGTGGGAGAAGCATCGTAACAAGCAATTCCCATGGGCTGGGATTAGGCTTCGGATCTTTCTGTCCAAAATAACACATAACAAGGACATTCTTTCTACTAAACACATGAGTCTAACTGCTTCTAACTGACCCTCTTGCTGGCAGCCTCTGGAGGGAGGTGCATGTTGAATGGACCATGGAAATGTACTTCATAGTTTGTGATTATTGGGAGTGAAAACCACAGTCTGAGGATCAGTGATATTGCTGGTCCTCAGAGCATCCAATGGGATAGAGGAGCTTGGTACATGCTCGAAATGAAGCTGGTGG
>NW_009911866.1:48696-50513 GCF_000696875.1 Nestor notabilis
ATGGGTTTCTCTCCACCCTGGTCTGTGTAGTTGGGTGGCCTTGAGCAAGTGGCCATGGAATGGAGATGACAGTGACCCTTCTTCCAGTAGGGACACTGGCCTTGCACTGCTGATGTGTACTGGAAGAGAAGCATGTTCCAGCAGATATATCCATGAATATTTGCTGGGTATTGTTTTGGTCCTTGTGGAAACTGCTCAAGAGACAAACCAGCTGGGATCAGGGCTGTGCTATAAACACAGGGGCTCTGCTCTGGTTAGAAACCAGGACCTCAATGCAGAGCTGAGCTCTCTTATTCTCCAAAAACACAGCTGCAGTTTAGACACTGCCTACTGGGGGTGGTTCTGGTCCTGTTTTGTCTCCTTAGGTGTTTCTGGAGAAATTCTGGAGTATTCCCATGGAATACTGTTCATTGTCCCATGCCTGAGACTTCACAGCACTCATTGTCCAGTGCCCTTTCTCCTGTATAGCTGCAAGGGGGGCTGTCTCCTTGGATGCCAATTCTGGCTTGGCTTTATAAGCCAGTGTGTTGAGGATGACTTTACTGAGCTCCTGCTGGCACAACCCCCTTCTCAGTCCTACTGAACTTCATGTTTCCCCAGCTCTTGAATGGGAGTTTCATCCCTATGATGCCTCTTGGCGTGAGGAGCCTGTCACTTTTGCTGTCCTCAAGGTGCCTCAGATGTAGCCTTACAAACTAGGGTCAAAAAGTAGCTGCAGATGCAAACTTAGCACAGAGATTATGAACAAAACCTGTCATCTTCTGAAAGCTTCTCTTTGCGTGGGAATGGGAGAAGCAGCTCCTCAGTGGAAAAGCAGAGCACGGAGTCTGGGTCATTTATCAAGCACAGACCTGGGACAGGCCCCTTTACAATGAGCTCAGCTGGGGTGAGGCTGAACTTTCTTTTAGAGGTGTCCTTCCTTCCACTGCTGGGAAATGCCTCAGTGACTCTCAGCCTGGAGGCTGCGCTTCCAGACAGCAGGGGTTAGGTGCAGTGAAGGTCTCATCTCCACTCAGAGTGCTGAGACCCCGGGTGAAAAACATCATCTTCACCATCTTCAACATCTTCCTGAGCTGAAGACAGCCCAGGAATTCACTGGGGTACCAAGAGATCTGAACACAAGTTAATCTGAGCGAACACAGGGATGCGTTTTTCACCTCCATGGGCCTGGGAGGCAAAGCTGTGAAGAGGAGAACTGGGATCATTCAGGAAGCAATTAGAGACTGTCCTTAGGGAGGAATGATATGGAAATTGATAGGCTTTGATGGGACAAGTGGCCATTTCCAATTCCCAGTATCCATTTATTTCATTAACGTGTGAGTAAACATCATGGTTATGGGGTATCACGTGTGCTGGAGCTGCTGCCTATGACATTAACATGCCAAGAACAGCACTTTATGGTAGGAACGTGGCTGTGTGTCTTTAGAAAAGTGAGCCTGGCAGGAGCTTGGTGGCTGTAAACTGCTCACGTGCAGCCACACTTGTGCCAGCAAAGTGTCAGGACCCGGCAGACCGTTGTCTGAATGTGGGTGAGACAACCTGGATGGATGTGGGCATGTGCCACCCTCGTGCCTGCAACCTGCCATCTGTGCAAGCACCAACCACCACATGCTGCTCTGAGCCCAAGCGTTGCCCACCTCGGCTTCAATGGTGTGACTTCACCCCCAGATGTCATTGGCGTGGGGTCCTCCCCGCTGGAATTCTAGGATACACCAGGAAACATGGATTTGTTCTGCAGGATGCTTGGGCATGGACCAGAGCTGTGCATGCTGGCTCTGCTCACAGCTGATGTGTGGACAGCCATGAGGGCAGGAATG
>NW_009911866.1:50573-61851 GCF_000696875.1 Nestor notabilis
CCCTTCCACTAGAGCAGGTTGCTCCAAGCCCCTGTGTCCAACCTGGCCTTGAACACTGCCAGGGATGGGGCATCTACCACCTCTCTGAGCAACCTGTGCCGGTGTTTCACTCAACGTGCCCCTTTGCTCATGTCTTTACCCACGATCCCATCCCCACTCTGGAAAACCAGCAAGATCTTCACTCATTTGGACTTAGGTTTTGAACGCTGCGAGCGCTTGGACCATCTCCTCTCCCTTGCTGAGCTCTCCCACTGGTCTCTTTGGCTCTCTAATATAAAGAGAGCAACATTTCCGAGTGCCTGGTCCCTCTGGAAGCAAATACACTGCACGGAAAACCCTCACCAGGGAAAACCTGCTCGATGCTCGATGTGCATCCCGAGGAGACTGCAGCTGCCTGTCAGCCCCACGCTGAGCAGCTTGCTTCTGATGTCTGGAGTTAATACTTCCCGACACAGAGATGAGAACACCTCTGAAAGCAGAAATTAATACAAGTGACATGCCAAGAGGAAGGGTGAGCGTGATGGTGACAAGGAAAAGGCTCTTTGATGTTACTGGAGCAGGAGAGAAAGCAACAGAGGAAGAGATTAAAAAGATGAGAGAAGAGCTGAATTTGATTTGATGGGTATGATCAGGATCAAAATGAATTAAGATTTTTTACAAAGAAAATCATATGAGAAGTAAGTTTCATCAATTAAAATGAACAGGAGGAGGAAAGATTCAGCTTCCTGTAGGCAAGCTGGCTGTATGACGTGCAGAGAGAGTTTGTGTCTCCTGAAGGATCTCTGACAGTGTTTAAGAAGCAGTGCTGACAGAGGGAAGAAATGGAAGATCCAGAAAGCCTGCTCGTGGCAGGAGCTGGGTAAAACCATCTCCAAGTTTTTGTTGTAGCTGCAGGACAAAGCTTCTCTGATGAAAACAAAACACTCACTTTGAAGGGATTCCTCTTGAGAAAGGCTGGATAGAAACTGCAAAATCAATAAGGGGCAGTTGTGATGGTTGGACTTGCCAAACTACAAGGGAAGTGGTTCACCTCTGAGAGGCATTTTATGTGAAGCTAAGGTTTGTATTATTGCTGGCATAAACCAAGAGAAACTCAAACACAGTGCTTTAGTTTGAACTGAGCTCCTTGGAATGGAAGAAAGCAGGAGAGAAAAGCTGTGATTGAGGCTCCTTCCCCTCCACTGCAGAACGACAAACACCGCAAATGTGATGGCTTTGGAAAGGAGACTCCAAACCCAAACCCATTTTGCTCAGATGCACCCAGAAAATGCTGCAGAGCGTTTTGGTGTTGCTGTGAATCAGAGAAGGCAGAATCCACAAGGAGTCGGGAGCCTGAGCCCTCCACTAGTGTTGTCCCACCATTCTCGTGTGTGTTTTGAGCCAAATGTGGTGTGACAGCAGTGCTGGCACTTGGGCATCCTGCAAAATGGTCCAGTGTCATCGCTTTGCTATTTTGAGCTCTCACTTGCACACGAATGCCAGAGGGAAGGATGTGACAGACACACACGTGTGCATGAGCTTTTTAATTTCCAAGACCTGTCAGCTTGAAGGAGAAGGCTGGGAAATGTAACAGCTTTGTCATGTTCCCTTATTGAGCCCACAGCAGTGACCTTCTTTGCTTTCATACCCATTACATCAGCTGAACTGAGCATCTCCATCAGCTGCTGCATCCCAAGAGGGGCTTATTTTGACTTAATGCTGCACAGGTCACTGGGAAGGTTGAGCGTTGGCAGATGGGCTGGATGAAGGAGGAGGGATGGTGCCTCTGGGAGATGCACAAGAATTGAGGACAGAAGTGCCTGTGTACAGGAGATGGTGTGGCAGGAAGACGGCAAAGCTGCAGTTTGAAGCTGAGACCCATCAGACAAGCTGCCACACCAGCATCTTACCGTAGGACCATGCCAGCAAAGCGCTTCACAGACTTTCTGGTGGGCTACTAGTGCATCACAGGGATGCTGCATGTTTGGAGAAGTATCTCAGCATGCTAATGATATCCAGAGGCCAGGCACAGTAATTAGGGCACTTGACAGCCATGCACACCCACCTCTGGCAGCCACAGGCAGCCTTTTCAGCTCCATGAAGTGCTTTTGAGAGTGTGACATTCCTCTTTTGGGACAAAGGGAAGTAAGCAGCCAGGGCATCCCCTCAGTGTTTTATTCATGCTGCTTTGCATGGCTCAGCTCCAGCAGTCTCCTCTCCTTCTCTATTTGCACTCCAATTTGCTAGATGATGCCCATCTGGCAGCAGGGCAGGAGGTAGTGCCCATCCTGCACCCTTGCTAGCCCAGGGAGCTGAACGCAGCCCTGGGACAGTCCTATGGGCTCACACACCACAGCAGTGCTGAACACACTCATCTGCATGTTCAAGATAGTGATGGATCCAGGCCATGTTGTCTCATGGCCACTTGAAGAGTGGTCCTTGCCTGGCTTCTACAACTACCTGAAAGGAGGTTGTAGTGAGGTAGGAGTCGGTCTCTGCTCCCAAGGAACAAGGGATGGGACAAGAGGAAACGGCCTCAAGCTGCACCAGGGGAGCTTTAGCTGGAGCTGAGGAACAATTCCTTGCCCAGAGGGTGCTCAGGCATTGGAACAGGCTGCCCAGGGCAGTGCTGGAGTCACACATCATGTAGATGAGGCCCTTGGTGACATGGGTTAGTGGTGGCCTTGGCAGTGCTGGGGAATGGCTGGACTGGATGAGCTTAAAGGTCTTTTCCAACCTGGTTGATTCTGTGATTCTGTAAGTGTTTAAGGCCAGATTGGATGGGGCCTTGAGCAACCTGGCCTAGAGGAAGGTGCCCCTGTCTGTAGTAGGGTGGTGGAACTGGATGAGCTTTGAGGTCTCAAACCATTCTATGATTCATGGTGGCAAATGGGCCATATGCTTCCCAAAACGTTGGCTTGGAGAACACAGAGGAGCAGGATAATGCACTTTCATCCAGCTCTTCCAGCGGCTGTATCCATGCAGGGAAGGGGTGTCCAGGTTTTTCTCAGGAGAGCTGCAGCACCAGGACTAAATCAGCTTCTCCCACACTTACAAATGGGATGGGAAACCTCCCCATGACCCAGTATTTTCTGCATATTTACTGATCCTGTTTGGGTGTCAACCAGAGGAGCTGGCTGCAGATTCACCACTCCATTCCCACCTTGTCTTCTGTCCTAATCTCTGCTTTTCCAGTGTTTATTTGTCTGCTATTCCCACTCCTCTCAGAGCCACAGGGAGCTGAAGCAGCATCCCGACAGCAGGAACACCATCTCATAAGGTACTGCAGGCGTCAAAGACAGGACACAGCATCATGCAATGCAGTCTCAGATAGGAGGAAGGAACATGCGGAGACCTGCAGTTATTTCTCCTGATTCTAATGGGAAAGGACAGATGTAGGATGGGAGCCTTTCGCTGGCTGCAGTCTCTGCTCTTCCATGAAACATCCAACAGATGAGATGCTTCAATAACAACAGAACTGGTGGGATCAGCTCAGGAAGAAGCAGAATCAGAAAATGTTTCTAAATCCCCATGCTCTTAGAACCAAAAACTTCCCCAGGAACAGTTTCCTGAGCCCAGGCAGGAGGCGGCTGGTGCCCATGGACGTGCCCAGATGGAGCAACTATTAATAAACAACCAGGAATGTTGTTTTTCAGGGAAAGGCTGCGATTGCCAGGGAAGATGCAGCAGATGAAGAGATGCAGAAGATGAGATCGGAATCTGCAGAAGCACTGTACAGAGGCAGCAGAGCTATGAAGGACCTTCTTCACCAGGTGGGAAAACCCAGCCTCTGCAGCACAGCCCTGGTCCCCTTCTTCAGACAGCTCTGCAGACTCAGTGCAAAGTGTCTTGCATGGTACAGATATAGCACAACAACAAATAGGCAGTCCTAGAGGGGTGGGGATGCACCGTGACATCTCTTTTACGTTCCTTTTGCCTTTTATTGGAACATGCTCTAGGCCAGCACGGGACTAATTTGCAACAAATCATTTGTCAAGTGCTTAGAGCTGCCCTTTCTGCTTGGCAGATCCCCTCGCACTTGAGCACGGCTCTTCTCTGGGCTTGCTCAGCAGGTTGGGGGGTGATGTTCCGGCCGACACCTTCAACTAGAGCAGGTTGCTCCAAGCCCCTGTGTCCAACCTGGCCTTCAACACTGCCAGGGATGGGGCAGCCACAGCTTCTCTGGGCACCCTGTGCCAGCGCCTCAGCACCCTCCCAGGGAAGAGCTTCTGCCTCAGAGCTCATCTCAGTCTCCCCTCTGGCAGGTTAAAGCCATTCCCCTTGTCCTGTCCCTCCATCCCTTGTCCAAAGCCCGTCTCCAGGTCTCCTGGAGCCCCTTTAGGCACTGGAGCTGCTCTAAGGTGTCCCCTTGAGGAGCCTTCTCTTCTCCAGCTGCCCCAGCCCAGCTCTCTCAGCCTGGCTCCAGAGCAGAGCTGCTCCAGCCCTCGCAGCAGCTCCGGGGCCTCCTCTGGCCTCGCTCCAGCAGCTCCACGTCCCTCTTGTGCTGTTCCCCAGAGCTGGATCAGTGCTGCAGGGGGGGTCTCCCTAGATCACAGCAGAGGGGCAGGATCCCCTCCCTGAGCTGCCGCTCACGTTCTTCGGGGCCCCCCCTGAGCTGCTGCTCACGTTCTGAGGGTGCACCCAGCACACAAAGGGGTTCTGGGCTCAAGCACACGCTGAAGCTGGGTCATGGGGAGCTTCTCCTCACCCAGCACCCCAAGTCCTTCTCCTCAGGGTGCTCTCAATAATGAAAATATTAAAAAAATGAAAATTTTATGAAAATTTTAAGGTCTCTCCCCCTGCTGAGGAAGTGGCAGAGCTGCCACTTGGTCTCTGGTCCCAGGAATGAAGCCATTGCCAATACACTTGTTAAAGGAGGGGGCTTGAGTGGATGCACTTGAATGTCACTTTATTTTCTTGTTACTCTTCAGAGCTGATTCAAGTTGATCTGTAAAGGAAAAGGTGCAATCAGCTGCCAGGGTTGTGATGCTGCAGCCCTCCAGCCCCAGCTCTGTGGTGTCACAGAGCTGCTGAGATCTGTGGCGTGCTGGAAAGTGATTGCTCCTTGAGCAGCAGCATGAAAGAAACCTGATTTCTTATGGCTTCGTGCCCATTATCCCTCTCCAGTCCCGTTTGCCTCCAGCAATGTGTGTTCATCCCCTGCCTCCTAGGATAAAGCTTCCAGGAGAAGGCAGCAAGTGCTGGGAACAGCTTGGAGCCATGTACATGGTTCATCAGCCCTGTTGCTGCTTGGGCTGAGCTTGTTTTCATCCCAGCAGAGCTGCCAACACTGTTTCCCCACTTGTACTCAACCAGGGGTACTCATGCGACGCACAGAACCTGACTCATGTCTGAGAAGCGACTGCCAAATCTTCTTGGAACTAGCTCGTGGCTTTGGAAGCTGCCAAGGGTGATGAATGAGCAGAGAAAGGGGTTGACAAGAAGATCTCATAAGGTCTTTCCTCTGTAGATGTGTTCAAAGTAATGATTTGCCATTGCATGCTTCAGGAAATAGCACAGACAATGCCTCCTTCTTCACCACTCCATCCAGGCACATCTTCTGGCAGACCTTGGTAGGCACGAGGACGAGAGCCAGGAGAAGAACATCCTCCAGCAAGCCACGCCATGGGCTTTAAGCTAGTGGGACCATGTTGCCGAGCCCTGTGAGAGCACCCTGAGTGTCACCAGCTCCTCGTTGTGCGGGTGGGAGGGAGCAGAGGATTTGTGTGAGAATCGCAGTTTGCTTTGCATGTTTCCAGGCTTCCTCCCGAGCGTTGGAAACTGTGAAGTGGATGTCACCTTGCTCACTCTGGCGGTGGGAGGAACAGGAAGAGAAAACAACACCCCGTTTGGGTTTCGCATTGCTTTTGGAGAAGATTCTCATGGTTGTTAAAGGCAACCTCGTGGTGCTGGGGGGGATGTTGTTGCTGGGTGTCGCTCTGGGGATGCAGAGCAGGGATGAACATGGAAAAATGCCCAGCCGTTGAATAGCTTCCATGAAAGGGTTGAAGAGCTCCTGCCTGGGGACCACGGCACCGAAGTGTCTAAGCCCCCCATGGGATGATGCACTCCCTCAAGAAGATATTTTAGTGATAGGACAAGGGGTGATGGATTCAAACTGAAATAGGGGAAGTTCAGGTTAGCTCTGAGGCAGAAGCTCTTCCCTGTGAGGTTGCTGAGGCGCTGGCACAGGGTGCCCAGAGAAGCTGTGGCTGCCCCATCCCTGGCAGTGTTGAAGGCCAGGTTGGACACAGGGGCTTGGAGCAACCTGCTCTAGTGGAAGGTGTCCCTGCCCGTGGCAGGGGTTGGAGCTGGAGGAGCTTTGAGGTCCCTTCGAACTCAAAGCATCCTGTGATTCTGTGGTTCAGCTCTGGACACATCCTTGGGTGACATGCTCTAGCTTGGGGTGTCCCTGCCCATGGCAGGAGGTTGGAAATGGATGATCTTTAAGGTCCTTTCCAAACCAAACCATTCCATGATTCTATGAATCTATGAAGTTTCTCCCACCACACTTGATTCACAGCTCTGAGATGTGAATGCTTCATGACTGGGATGGCAGGAAAGGGGGAGTGGGAGTATCAGGAGGTCAAGAAGAGCATCAGGAGGCAGGTGGGAGGATCAGGATGCAGGTGGGAAAGAGCATCAAAGCGAAGGTGAGAGCATCAGGAGGTGGGGTGAGAACATTAGGAGACTGGTGAGAGGATCAGGAGGTGAAATGGAAGGGTTTGGTTTGGTTTGGGTTTGGTTTTTTTTTCCCAGTGACTGTGAAACAAAACACATTTCACAGCCTGTCAATTTAAGCCTCACATTTTTTGACATCTTGAAGGGGGTTTTGACATCTGTACAAGGGGATTTCATGGCTGTGGATGGCTGTAAGACATGGTGCAGTGCTGGATGAGAGCAGAGGGTTGCAAAGAGCTTTTTAAGCCCAAGAATGGGACTTTTCTCCTAGGTCTGGGTTGTGCAGCTCATAGGAGTGTGTGGCACCAGGAGAGGTCATGGAAGGTTTATCACCCACGGCCACAAGCAGGGAAGCAGCAGGATGTGAATCTCTTCTGTCTGCTAAAGAGAACCCAGAGGAATGAACCAGCTCCTTCATTTCCCAGCACCGTGGGTGCATGGTGGACTGGGCATTCCAGCAGGAGAAGAGCAGGTAAAAATGGGAAGAACTGATCTGTAAGATAAGAGGATGAGGAGAGTGAAGTGAGGGCACAGGGCGCTTCCAGCACCACACCAGTGTTCAGGCTGAGGTTTGAAGGCAGGTGGCTAAGGTTATTTTCCCTTTGGCCAGCTCAGGAGTTTACATTTCAAGGGCCAGACCTAACCCCTGTGGGTCCTGTGGCACCACCTGAAGGCAGGTCTCCTTCTGGAGGCTTTGTGGCAGCTTCAAACCCTGTTTTAGAGCCAAGGAGAGAGCTGTTGGTTGGTGTGCGTTGACTGCTTATCCCATTCCGTGGTGGCTCCTGCAGCACCACCTGCCTTCAGGCTCAGCCCAGCATCACCTTGCGATGCCCTCCTGCCTGCTGCCATTGAGATGCCATTGAACACAACAGCCCCATAAAGGTGAGCTCTTTGTTAGTGCTTGTGTTAGTGCAGAGAGCTGGCAGGTGTGTCCTCAGCCACTGGGACCTTAAAGCTCCTCCAGCTCCAACCCCTGCCCCGGGCAGGGACACCTTCCACTAGAGCAGGTTGCTCCAAGCCCCTGTGTCCAACCTGGCCTTGAACACTGCCAGGGATGGGGCAGCCACAGCTTCTCTGGGCACCCTGTGCCAGCACCTCAGCACCCTCACAGGGAAGAGCTTCTGCCTCAGAGCTCATCTCCATCTCACCTGTCCAAGCTCACTGTGAATTCCTTGGGAAGACAAAGGCTTGTGGATGTCTAACACTGGGAGAATCAGGTGCAAGTCCAGCTTGCTGAGTTTGGGTGAACTCAGACACCAATAGACAGGAAAGGAAAGTTTTGAGGTCTTCACTTCTAAGACCTTTACAACCATTGTCAAGGTTTTCCCCATAGGCCACCCCACAGAGCGCTGCAGAGATGGGCATCTGCTCTGGGAGCACGTCTCTTGGAAAAAGAAGATACCTTGATTTAAAGACTTCAGGAGCTGAGGGATCCTCCATGGTCTCAGACAGGCTCTTTCATTTGGATGCATTTATCTTCCTCCCCATTTGTCTGCCAGATTGAAGAACCCTTTATTAGAAATCTCTTCGCTGAGAAATTTACGGACTGATGGAGTCACCTCTTCACCTTCCCTTTGTTAGACCAAACAAATTGAACTGTCATCTTGCTGCAGGCAGCTCGCCAAGCCCCACATCTGCCCTTGCAGCTCTCGGTTGAAGCCTTTGTGATGCACCAGCATCCCTCCCAAGAGCTGCTTCCAGAACCAGGCTTCACATTGCATGGGAGGGAGGGTGGCACATATCCACAGGGATATGTCCTGCCTTAGGGCAGTGTGAGGCTTTTAAATTTGGGGATTATTATACTGCCCATGTGTTCTGATTCCTCCAGCCCCCTTCCCCCAACACCCATCCCCTCTGCTCCCCACTCACAGGCTCTTCAGGCAGGGGAAGGCAGGCAGCCGAAGGGAAGAAGGTTGTTAAACCAGCTCCTGTGCTGAGAGGCTGTCTGAGAGCCGAGGTGCTTCTGATCGGTGCTCCTGCCGTGGGCTCAACATCAGGAGCCTTCAAGCTGTGGGCTTACCCAAATTGGGCAGCGTGTCCCACCAACATCGCTGCTGGAGAAATCCCAGCTGTGGCGCAGGGGCAGATCCCATGGGAGGAGTTGGGAATAGGAGAGTCACAGAGCCCCAGACTGGTTTGGGTTGAAGGGACCTCAAAGTTAGTCCAGTTCCAACCTCCTGCCACGGGCAGGGACCCCTTCCACTAGAGCAGGTTGCTCCAAGCCCCTGTGTCCAACCTGGCCTTGAACACTGCCAGGGATGGGGCAGCCACAGCTTCTCTGGGCACCCTGTGCCAGCACCTCAGCACCCTCACAGGGAAGAGCTTCTGCCTCAGAGCTAACCTGAACTCCCCCTGTTTCAGTTTGAACCCATCACCCCTTGTCCTATCACTCCAGTCCCTGATGAAGGTCCCATCTCCAGCATCCTTGTGGCCCCCTCCAGACCCTGGAAACTGCTCTGAGGTTTCTACACAGCTTTTCTTCTCCAGGCTGAATAGTGGAGACCTTCTGGACAGGCATAAATCCACCAGTGTTGAAGCTGTCAAACCCACTGCGAGTGCCCCAGTGTGACCCACCTTACACAGAGGGATGGAAGACAGCATGGCTGAAGTTCATGTTATTCCACCTTCTGCTGGCCTCCTGCTCAAGCAGGCGGTGCTGCAGAGCACTATGTCGTGTGTTTGAGGTGACAGCAGCCTCCTGAGAGCAGGGCAGCCCCAGCTCTGGATGTTGGGTGGTATCTCCCTCTTGGGGGTTGTGGTATGTCGGATTCACAGGGCAGCCAAGAGCTCTGCAAGCCTCAGAGTGGCTGGTGTCTGGGTCTGTTGCTCTCAGTGTGGGGCAGTGTCTGTCACTCAACCTACCCCTTACACTGCTGCTGTCCCAGCGTGTTGGTGTGACACAGTTTGGTGGTGATCCCAAAGGTGCCTATGGGACTGTTTTGGGTTGATACACAGGCTCAGTATTCAAACACCTCTTAATAAAGGTCTGCCTCATGAAATCAGCGAAGTAGTCCAGGATCTGAGCTTTCTAAATCTGCCCAGTTCGGTGGCATCTCCTCCACTCTTAGCTAGCAAATGGTACCGGGTTATCTGCTAGGGATGGGCACTGTCAGCAGCATCTCACTGCTCATTCCCCATCCTCTCTGTTGTGTTTGGGGGCTGGATCTTGTAAAGTCCCAAGTTCACCCTTAGACTCCAACCTAAAGGTGGAAACACTCCCGCTCCTTCAAGCACAAAAACAGTACAAAGTTCCAGCATGGATAAAGGGCCAGCTCCCTTCCAGCCAGCAATGAGCATAAGGGATAGAAGGACCAGTCTGCATGAGGAGCTGGCTGGTTTAACCAGTGTCATGGACATGGCCAAGAGCCTGGAGATGTTGCAGTGCATCACCTTGAGCCAGGCCTGGCACCAATTCCCTCCGCTGGTCCAGAAGGGACTACAGGGACCAGGGGTTTGGCAAGGGGAGACAGCGCTTGGCAGCTCCATAGCTCTGCAGCCAGGCTGTCGATGAGCTCCTGGGCATCCCATGGATAATGAACATATGGCCAGCATCCAGGTCTCAGGAGATAATCCAACCTGACAACACAAAATGATCTCTTCAGCGAGGCATTTGGAGAATGTGCTCTTCAGGAGCAATCAGCGATGCCAGCCCCAGGCCAACCCCTGCCCTCCCTGCTCAAGCGGCTTTCCTCTATAGGTGGTATTAGCAAAGCTCTTCACAGTATCTTGGGGCATCCCCGTGGTGTCCAACCTCATCCACCTTCAGCAGATTCCTAATAACTCTATCAAAATCTTTTAATGGAGATTTAATAAACTACCAATGGGAGACATTTATATGCATGGAAATGACTCTTGGAGCCACTGTCACTCTTAACCCTTCAGGGGGCACACATCTGAGCATACATCTCTGCCAGCCTGGAGAGGACTGGATTGGAACCTGTCTGCTGCTCCCGGGTGTCTTAAAGGACTCTCTCTGTCTCCCTGCTTGGTGAAGCTGCCTGGGGTGTGTTCAGTCCCAAGCCTTACTGTTCCTTACAGAACCAGCAGGGTTCGGAGCTGCAGGAATCTTGCCTCTCTCTTCACTGGGGTAAAGCAGCATCATTCTGACCCGGTTCTATCTAAACTCCTTGTTGCTAATACATGAGGCTCCAAGAGACGACCTCAATGCACAACATCAGAGCTGGACTCTCACCACAGAGCAGACAGGGATGCAGGTGAGCACCAGAGGCTGAGCACAGCATCATGCCCACCCCTTCAGGATGTGTGTGAAGACGTGGTGGAAGGCATAAAGGGGGGTGAAGGGTGTCTTGTCCTGGTGTCTGCCCCTTACCCTGTGCCGAGGCTGCACCAGGGACTCCAGCTTGGGGTGGATTTGGGAGGGCAAGGCAGGGGGTTGTGGGGGGGCAAGGCAGAAATGACACAGCCCGGCCATTTCCACAAGACCAGCTTTAATATCAGTCATGAGAACGAGGAGAAAGCACAAAATCCAACATAAAAAACGAAAAAACAAAAAATCTTAAAAGAAATTAAATTATTAAAAAGAAAGAAATAACGAAAGTAAAGAAAGAAAGAGAGAAAGAAAGAACCCCCCCACCCCCCTGTGCCCACCCGCCGCGCA
>NW_009911866.1:61898-62116 GCF_000696875.1 Nestor notabilis
CAGCAGCCGGGGGGGACGATCCACCAAGAGCCACCCGGTCCGTCCCCTCTCCAGGGATGCTCACCTTGGGGTGACTGGTAGCGTTGAGGTGGCCCGGCCTCAGGGGGACCCGGCTTAGCTTAAGATTCATCACAGACTGACACGAAGGACAAGAACGTAAGAAGAATCCAAGAGCTGCGACTTTTTGTTTCTTTATTCTAATTCAGCCTACGACGTTA
>NW_009911866.1:62156-62433 GCF_000696875.1 Nestor notabilis
ATGGCTGGGCCCGCGAGTTCCTTCTTGTAGTGAAAATCAGAGACTGTAAAGAGGAACAGAGCTTATAAAGACAGATAGGAATATAGTGCCATAAAAAGAACTGGCATGCAAGTGCTTTATACATGTGGCAGTATGTGACATGGCGGGGCTGGGTTTGGTGGTGCTCTCTTTGTTTTGTACAGTTCGAAAACGAGCTGCTGCCTTCACGTCTTGAAGACAACCCCCCCACAGGAAAGGACAACACAAGTCAAGTCCAAGGCGCCTCTCGCTTGGTTTT
>NW_009911867.1:0-6934 GCF_000696875.1 Nestor notabilis
GAACTCGAACTCGAACTCGTCCGGCCCAGGCCTTTCCCGAGTGCGTTTCCATGTTACTGTTTAATTTTTAAGCCCTGCGTTTTCCACCTGTGTTCTGGCAAACCAGAGGTGCAAAGAACGGCTTTTCTCAGAAAAAAAAAAAAAAAAAAAAAAAAATTAATTTTTACGAGCCTTTTAGTTAAGGGGAAGAGAGGAGGGAAAAAAGAGAGGTTACGTTTGATAAATCCCATCAATTAATTTATTTCTTAAAGGTGAAGGAAATCTCTCAAAAAAATAGAAATTATGATTGCTAAATTCAGTTAATTATTTGGTTTTTAAGGTGAATTAAATCTCTCCCGCAAAAAAAAAGAGAAGTTGATTAATTAATTAATTACATATTTGGGTGACTGAAAATTCTCTGAAGGTTTATTTTAGGTTTACTTGATTTCTCAGGAAATCAGAACACTAGTAGTTTTGTTTCCTTACTAGTTTTTGGGGGGTTTTGGGTTTAGAAAACTGATATTGCAAGTTAAGTTTTGTTGCCAGTTGAGAATTTGCATAAAGGAAATTCTTGTGCATTTTCGGTGAAGTTCTCATGCTATTTCCATCCGGGTTTTTTCACACCAGCAGCGTTGTTTCCTGATGTGATGTTCGAGAATGCATTTGCATAGAGGTTTCTTGTGACCCCTTCTTGGGGTGCAGCTGTAGTGCTGGTATGAACGATGGGGCCTGCTGCTGGCATTGGCTGACCTACTGGTCTGAGGGGACTTCTTTCTCTATGCCGAGAATTTGCCTCTCAACACTGTGACAAATTAATTGTACTTCATGGAGTTACTGAATCTACATAACGTATTTTCTCCATGTTTCAGCCAAAAAATAGGGGGAATTTATTCCACAACTGCTCTCTCTTTAAGATTTCCACTGAAATAAATTATTAATCTGCTATATTGACATCAATTTGACTTATTTCAGATTAAATCTGCTACAGTTATGGCTGTCCATTTACTCACAAGAGCAGACTTAAATAAAGTTCTGGTTCTGTTACCACGCATTTATAATCCCTCAACTATTTCATGAGACTGGAACAAAGCTCTGCATCCAGAAATTGCTACAGGACTATCTGGATCCTGACTGCTTCATCACATTATGAAAAAATTCAGATTAAATGGAAGATTCTTGAATTTGCAAGGTACACTTCTTTGAACTAAAGGACTAGAATTAAAGAACAAACCTACATGGTGCATTATGGACATAAAATAAAAAGAAACATGTTTTTAAGACTGCCTATAACTTCCTTTCTGTAGCTAAAGAGGGGAGGAAATCATGCAGCATTAGGCTGCAGTGGGATTCTTAGGCCTTACTCTTAGGAAGCACCAATAAATAATGACAGGAGTTGTGTCACTGTTTGCAGTTCTAAAAGATGCTCGGTGCTTTCATGTTGTGGAAGGTGTAAGGATAAAGAAAAAAGTGAGGAAAAGAAAGAAAGGAAGTCTGCAAATATTTCCCGTCACTGATTTTTGTTCTGTGGTAGAAAACAATTGTCCCTCAACCATATTTTCACATTGTATTTGGCAAGTAAGTGATTTCTTTGTAGCTTGTTTTCAATAAAGCATGAGATTGACACATTTGCCTTGCTTGTCTTGCTAATAATTTTTATCCCTTTTTCACATATGTATAACAATAAGCAGTTGAACATACTTAAATACTCCTACCTGCAAGCAGGATGTTAACTCAAGCAGCTTGGATGGATGTTCTGATATCTAAAATTGCTGGAGGAATGAGACACTTGACTTTGGTCTGTCTGTTTATGGAAATGCATGGCTAAGGGAAGAGTTTTGGTTAGAACAGGCAAGCTGTCAATACACTGGACGTTTTAGTGCTATGAATGTAGTGGCTTTGAAGTCTATTTTGCAAGCTCTGTGCTCTCATGTTCAGTAGCATCTGCTAAGTTTACAGTCCCAAAGGTGCTTGGCTTAGAAAAGCAAAGTCCACCCAAGCAAAACTGGGTCAGACTGGGGGAGAGAGAGGATTATTTGGATTTGCATGTAATGTGAAAAAAGACTTTATTTTGTTTCAATCTTTTTTTCTCCCTGTAATTCCAGTTTACTGTATTATATTTGATCTGAAGACAAACTAAAATGGAAGGCCTCAGTGCTTCTAAACTGAAGAAAACTATCAATTGAGAAGAGTTATTAATAAAATCCCTACACCATCTTTTCAACTGAAGCAGAAGCCAAATGCCGTATTAAAAACTTAAAACCACCAAAAAGAGCTATGATCCATTGCAACACACTCAGTGTTGAAGAAAGTTGTCTGGCCAGCCTGCAAGACTTTTATGATGCTCTTCAGTAAAAATAAGCAAGGACAAAACAAACAGGAATATTTTTAAAGGAACTTCTTCTTTACACGTTAGATAGGTAGAAGCAAAGGAATACAGACATTCTTTTCCCCCTCTAACTTTGCTTTGTTGTTTCTCCCTTTATTTCTAGGCAATTTTTGTTCTGTTTAGTTTTGTTTCTTTAAGGCATATTTAATAAAATAATATAGTCACTATGTTTATTTGCACGGATCCACGAGACTGACCAAATAAAATCAGCATCCAGGGTAATAGAGAGTAAACAAAATATGTACCTCTCAAATTTGGCTGGATATTTTTGGCTATTTCAGAGAAGATACAAGTAGTGTAAAGCAGTGCTTGACTGGAGGAGCCTCAGATGCTGGTTTTCCATCTGCAGTTTCTTACTGGTTGTGTGCTGTTTTCTTGCAAAATACTGTCCTTGAAGGGGATTCCAGATGAGTGGTTTTTTTCTGTATCTTCCAGCATCCCTTCCTATTTCTGGCTTTTTTTGTACTGGGATTGAAGACACAAAGACCAAAGAGTTGGCTGCCCTATTTTCCCTGCCTGCACTGGGGACTTACTTGTCCCTCAGCTCTCTGTAGTCAAGGCAGATATTAACATCTCCTTAGACAACTCAGTTTGCCTAAGGTTTAATTTGTCCTCTGAAAACACCTGTGTCTCCAGTGTCCAGAAAGGCAGCCAAGGGCAGTTCTGCATGTCAAGTGGGAGGCGTCTAGGTCAGACCCGCTATAAAATGGTAAGTTTTCCTTTTGGCTTGCAGAGGTTTGGCCGTGACCTGGCATTTGGTTAGCACAGAAGATGTGCATGTCATATGAAAGGCAGTGTATACGTGGACTACTGTCTACTCCTCACCATTGTCCTGTTATATTCATAAGAAGAGGTGGAATAAGAAGAGGCTTGTGATATTCTCAGTCCAAATACTCGATTGGTAAATACCTTCCCTGTATTTCTCTTCTGGTTTTTCTTTTGGTGTAAAGAAACCCATGATAAATTCTCATGTGCCATTTATTCCACACCTGGAAAAAGAACCATGAAACCATTAGGCATTCTTTGTAGGGAACCCTGCTTTAAGTACATATGTATTTCCAAATGAGCATCTGTTTCCTTTGGCAGATTACCCCACAGTTCTCACCACATTCCTGAAGCTTCAGATCCTTGCCTCTTCTGCTGACAGTACCCTGAGCTTGAGGGGCAAATGGGTCTGACGCAGTGTGGTGACTACTGCCATTGACTTCTAGACAGGGTCTGTGCAAAGACTTCTTAAGGTAACTTTTTGTTGTCCTCAGGCAAAAGGAAGTCTGAGTATCACTGATGAGAACCAGGGTGGGGACAATAAAAAGACTGGGAGGAATTAATTGCTTTGAAAGGCATTTGGATTGCTATGTTTTATCTGCAATGAGCATGGATGGGAGGGGCTGAGATGGTGATGAATATTTTAAGAGATGCTGCAGCAAGGTGGCTACCAATGAAGCTGGAAGATCAAAAGCAGCAGAGATGTAATTAGGGGAAGCAGGTTTGGAAAGACAAAGCAGGGTCTGGCATTACTGACAGTGATCATGTTACTGGGGAGGGGACCCCGTTTCCTAACAGCTGGAGAGCATGCGCTTGCTCTAATTACACACCGAACAACCACTTCCATCTGTACTTTGACAGGAAAAGGTCATGACTTACACCCATGCCGAAGACACGACAGCTGAGCAAGATACACTGCTGAGTTTCACTGACTGCTGTTGGTTCCTGTAAATGCCATATCATACAATCTCAGCAGAAAAAAAAAGAAGATTTAAGCTAAATGCTATCGCCTTGCTTTCCCAGTGCTCTGAGATCATGCCTGTGAGTGGCTCCCATCAGGGCAAGGAACGATGGGAGTTTGCTCCCTTGCAGGGCTTCTCCTGCTGTTACCCGCCTTGGCCCTGTGGCCTGGTTACATGCAGTGTTTGTGCTGGTGTAGGTGCCATTTAGGAGGGGAATCTTTTACCAGAATAAATTCATTGGTACAATTCCTAGTACTAATTAAAGCTACCTAACATTAGTATAATTTACTCTCCTCCTTAGCACAGGCATAAGCTTATCTATATACCCTCCTAATGCCGATTTAATAAACTCTTTGACAAGGCTATATTATTTTAGACACACCCGCATAGTTAGAACGGTACTACTGTCATGTCATGGTACAACTCCCTTAACCAGGCAACCTTTAGTCTAGCATTTAAAATGTCAGTGACTGTCATTTTTAATTATATCAATACCTCATCGCTGCAAATAGATTTTAGAAGTACAGGTGGATGAAATCTGGCTGGCTTGTTAATCAGAGGAGACAGGCAAGAAAAAACATGTGCTGTTCAGGATTCCCTCTTGACACTGTATTTTAGAGGGTCTTACTTAGTTCTTATAATAGTGAGTCAAGTGAACCAGGTACCTGCTGCTGCCTGGAACACTGGGCAGGCTTTGCCCTCCCTGTTGCCCATGTATTCTGTCCCATTTAGATGAGTGTATCCATTGCATTAAAGGCATTACAGTGTAGAAATGCTAGTTTTTTCAGAGCTATTCTAAATTCTACATGGAATAAGCAGTTACGTCTGTGTTATTTTTGAACTTACAATATAGATTACATCATATGCACAAGTATATTTGAAACAGCTTCTTGATTGTCTTATAAATGTCTGCAAGGCTATTTATGGCCACAGAAACACATCGTAGGGCATGAGTGTTGCTGGACTATTGTTGCTTCTTTGCAGTTGGCAGCCTGGCCTTTGCAAGCCTACATGTGTGAGCTGTAGTAATAGCTCAGCACCACAAGAGCAGCTTCTGGCTAACTATTACCTCATCATGAAGCCATGCGGTCTATTGTTCCATTTCCTTCATTTCGTCCATATACAATGAAGGAGTAGTGCACTTTGAATTGATCTATATAAGGTGGTTACTGTGGAACAATCTGAAGTCTGGGATTCAGAGCCCAGCAGCTATGGTGGTTCCTCAAGTAGATGCTCTTATTTTCCATGATGTATGCCTTTGATTTTGCACAGCTCAATTCTCACATGTATTAAGCTAAACCACACAAATGCGTACTTACTGCAAAAAAGCGTTCCCTCAGGGAGCTGTTGCAGATCAGATACTCAGCAGTAGCTGTTCTGAGCTCTTTCCTGCGTAGACAAGTCGTGTATCATTACCTTGTCTGCCCTTAGTGACTTCATGTAAGATTCATTCATTATATTATGTGGCAAAAAAAGCTAACACCAAGGACTATCTGAAGTGTGTTACTTAATTAGACATGCTTTCAGGCATTTAAGTGACTCTTTAGTTTCCCCCTGTGGCTTGATTCCCTATTTCTGACTCCAAATTCTAAACCACTTGGGTTTATATTTTAATCACCTTGTAATCACTAGTGTTGGATACTACTGTAACTTCTGCAGGGGGATGAGTGGTAAGAGTTTCCTAGTTATTTTTTTACAAAAATCATTGATCTGGTATTAGGATCTGTGGTATAGCAATATTCCTAGGGAGGTTTGTAGCATCTCCTGTCTTAACTCAGTCTGTGACGTGGGACTCTACCATGTGCTTGCTGTGATTTCAAATGAATATTTCCATGTGATACTGTGCAGCACTCACCTCGCTAGCACAGTTAAGCAAGAAAACAAAGCCTTTTTGCAATAATTTATTCATTTTCTCAGTTTTTGTTTTAGTAAAATTAAATAATAAAGCTTGTTGTGCATTGTGCATCGAGAGCATGACAATTGGGCTTGCTGGTACACTTACACTGGTTATACTCCGATTACGAATATGTTGTGTAGTATCTGGGGAAGTTAGAATTGAGATTTCAAGTGAGAACATAAGCAACTCTCCCTTACCTGTAGCTCTCACCTGCTTTTTTAGAATGTTTTGTCTTTCATATCTGGAAGAGTCCAGGCCTTGAAATACTGGACCACTCTCAGCAACTACAGAATTCATTTCTCACTAAGTAGAGGAAAGAGGCATGCAAATTTTCAGTGGGAGTCTGCTGAGTTTTCTTAATAATGAGATATGACTGGGTCATATCAAATAACAAAAAATACAAAATAACAAAAAAATGAAGTTGGTTCCTTTGTTGTGCTTATTCAAAACAGACACACGCAGTGAGCAGTGTGTAGCAGCTGTAATTGAGCAGCTTCAGATGGCAAGTTATAAGTAAATAAGGAAGAGCAGGAATCCTTCAGTTGCTTGAACGTTCTAGAATCACAGAATCACAGAATGGTTTGGGTTGGAAGGCACCTTAAAGCTCACCCAGTTCCAACCCCCCTGCCATGGGCAGGGATACCTGCCACTAGATCAGATTGCTCCAAGCCCCTGTGTCCAGCCTGGCCTTGGAACACTGCCAAGGAAGTTCTCCACTAACAGAGAGTATTTCTTAAGTTCGTAACTCTGTCTTTGAAATTACTCTAGTTTTGGTGGCTTTATGTACATGCATTGTCCTCTACCAATTCACACTCTAGGATTGCCTTAAACTTCAGGTTCTCTTTTGCAAAGCACTGCTTATCAAATCAAATCAAATCATACTGCCTCTTTTTTATAATACAGCATCTGTTTTTTTGAAAGAAGTTAATATTCATCATGGGAAAG
>NW_009911867.1:6948-9254 GCF_000696875.1 Nestor notabilis
TGAGGGACTAGGAATCAAGCCTGTGATGGCATCGGTGTTGTAGGTTTCTTGCAACTGTGTAAAGAAAAGTGAAACGCTTCATGTCTCTTCATTCCACATAACATGCCCAGCATACACTATAAATCATTCTATCTGTATGGGTAAATAATCTAATTTATTTACACTGTTTTTCTTCAGTGCTCTGCTGCATCCTCAGCCTTTCATCAGCAGGTCAGCTTTGTGAGTCTAGTCCAGCATTTACTGATGTTATTGTAAATGGAATAGGAACATTTCAAGGGCTTCAAGGGCTGTTTAGTACAACTTTCTTGGAAATATAGTGATTTTTCAATGCATAATCTTTCAACCAACATGAAATATTTACATTTTGCAGAGGCAACATTTCCAACTGATAAGAAAGTTTTCCGAATCTATATGTACCAGAATTTGCTGTGATGCTGCTGCTGCTCTTGCACATATGCACAGCAGGTATACTGTGCACATTGCTGTGCACATCTACAGTCAGCCACATCTGCTCCCTACTGCTACTCCACAGCTGTCCCGGGTGAAGTTAAACAGCTTCTGCCTCCTGTCCAAATGTTCAGTAAAACCATTTGGAAGCCAAGGAAGCAAATATTAAGTTTGATCTTTAGGACATCACACCACCACCAGCGTGACTAGCAGCCATGAAATCCCAAGCATGACTGTCCTAAAATCAGCTTGAGAAGTTGTTCTTTTTCATCAGAACTATTGACGGGTTAAGAGAGTCCTTTACAATATCTTTGGTAAGGGATTTTAATATTCTAATTAAAGTTGTCTTACATATTTATTAGATTTAAATTTAAATGTTTTAAATGTTATCATTTAGTCATTGTTCATCCCAAAAATATATTTGCAAACTTCGGCATGGATCTTGCATGTCTGCCATAGGGTAAGGAAGACCAAAGTCTCTTTTTTCAAACCTTGAACCATATTTAAGCTGTTAATATTGAAGACTTACATTACCACATTTATTCCCCAGGGCCACTTACTTCCCTATGACTGAATACAACATCCGCCTAATGGAGGCAGGCACTAATCTTCATGCCAGCAGCTCTGACTGCTGATCTACTGGCAGCAAATAGATTAGTCACGAGAAAGCAATGAGCACAATTAGATTCCTGAAGGAGATGTCAATGCCTGGAACTATTTCAAAGGAAGCTGCCATTCACCTCTGAAATTCTTTGGCCACTGCTTGCCATTCTCTTCTTGGGACTTGGTTAACCAGAGCATCACAGGGAGCCAGCCACACATAAAGAGCTGCTTTCACGATCCCTGTTCTCCAATGCTGTGCATCTTATGTCACAGTGGCCAGGCTGGTGGCATCTCCCAACTCTTCAAAGTCATCCACCAAGATGAAGGCAAATACACCTGAAGAACTATTCAGTATTAGTGGTTTTCAGAAAGATGGTGCACAGTACTTTGGAAATAGCACCTGGAATGTTTGCAGGAGATTCACTGTGGAGTCCTGAACATGGAAAACCAGAACATTGCTGATTTGACCCCAATCTGTTGTATTCAGGTAGGTTGCAAACTGCATCTTTTGGGGCAGTCAAAAGGCATACCCTTGCAGCACGGCACACCAGCTGTGAATTCTTTGCAGTTCTGTGGGTAAACCCAAATATCACCCCACAGGCATCAGTTCCTTTCTGGAAGGGCAGGAACAATCTGCAGCAATCTGCTGTTAAAACACAACCGCCTGGGTCCCTTTAGCCACGAAACTCTTGGAAGAGCCAACAGGAGGATGGCACGAGGGTAACTGACTCCCTGCAAGGCCAAGATGCCATTCACACCATGCACAACCAGGCATGGTGCTCAGGGATCTCCTGTGGCTCCCCACGGTTTGCTCCTCAGCCACCAGCGTGGGTACAGCCACTCCACCTGCTGGGGACTGACAGGGCTGGGTGCAGGCAGCTACATGACTCCCAGATTGGGGTGCCATCTACTGAATAAGCACCACCATTGCCTATGGCAATTTGGTTAGTGTTTGTAGATTTAGCCACAGCATTTGAAATACAAGCAGCTACTCGTGAGGTATTTTACTTCTGTTACTTATAACATGTTTAGAAGCTTAAAGCTAGCAAATGTAGCTTCAACTACCCCTGAAGGAGTAAAACCAGCTGTAAGTCAACTGCTCATTCAGAAGATGATAGTTTGTCCTGGTTCAAGCCCAGCCGGCAACTTGGAACCAGGCAGCCACTCGCTCACTCCCCCCCCGACCTTCCTTTCTCCCCCCGCTCCCGGAGGGATGGGGAGGGGAATCGGAGGAATGGAACTCCCACGGGTTGGGA
>NW_009911867.1:9665-10703 GCF_000696875.1 Nestor notabilis
AGGACATAGTTTTAACTAGTTTTTTTCTAAATTGAGGGGATGGCATACATTTTCTAAGCAGTGATGTGCAGAACACCGGCAGGCATGGAACCTGTGGGTCTGTGACAATGAAGAGAAACAACAGAGAGATGCTATATTAGAAATCAATCATTCTGTGACTTCTTGAAGCCAAGAAATGTTCACAATAGCATCCAAAACTTTAGACTAATCAGATACAACATACGTAACAATGCAGAATAATCAGGAATAGTGCTCAGTAAAAGCCTTCTGCAAAAATTGCACAATGCCTGTGACAGTGAAGTAAGATGATGTTTCTCCCTCGAATGTCTGATCTTACTGCCTAAACAGGATTGTTTATGGCTATAGTACGAGAGTTGGAATATTAAATTCAAAGCTTAAGCATAGAAAATGATTGTCAAAGGTCCTTGAATGCATCCAGGAGGGCAGCAGAGCTGGTGCCAGGGCTGGAAGGCACCTGTCCTGCGAGGAGCGGCTGAGGGCACTGGGCTTGTCTAGCTGGGAGATAAAGAGGCCTAGGGGTGACCTCATGGCTCTCTGCAGCTCTTCCCAAGGAGGGGAAATGGAGAGGGAGGTGCTGACCTCTTCTTGCTGGGATCCAGTGATAGGATGCATGGGAATGGTTCAGAGCTGTGCCCGGGAGGGTTTAGAGTAGCCGTCAGGAAGCATTTCTTTACCTAGAGGGGGGCCAAAAACTGGAACAGGCTTCCTAGAGAGGTGACCAATGCCCTGTGCCCATCAGTGTTTCAGAGGCATTTGGGCAACACCCTTAATAACACTCTTTAACTTTTCGCCAGCCCCGAAGCGGTCGAGCAGTTGGACTTGGTGACCATTGTAGGTCTCTTCCTACTTCCAGTGTTTTTCTCCCTACTTCCTTCTTTCCCAAACAGTACGTGCTGAGGAAATACCGGCTGACATTTCTTCCCAGCCCTGCCCTAGTGGAAGGGACTGAATGGGTATCATGTCCCATCATAGGCATTGGCTCTGTAACTTTATAGGAAGGAGGCCTTTGTGGGACGG
>NW_009911868.1:0-2805 GCF_000696875.1 Nestor notabilis
GTTTTGCGGAGCTCAGAGAAGGTTGACCCGGTCCTTGGGACCCGAGTGAGGCGGAGAGCAGACGGGCTCTGAAACCTCCTCTTGCTCCCAGGCGCCTTTGATCAAGGAGCTATGAAAAGCCAGAAGAAGCCAGAAGAGATGTCAAAGGCTTTTTGGAAAGGGAAGAGGGAATGGGGGGGAAAGAGGGGGAAGGGAAAAGGTCCAAAGCGAACGGAGTGCCGGTGTTCCGCGGTGTCCCGCGGAGCCGCCGATGCCGTGTCCGACCATGCCCCCTCTCCTCTCGGGACTGGGAGTCGGCCCGGTACCGTCCCCTCGCAACCAGGGCTCGGTACCACTCACGGCGTCGCTGAATGAACCGGTGGGGAACGGCGAGGCTGTGGCCGTGTTAAAAGGATAGTTGCAGATGCGGCGCGCTCACTTCCATAGCTTGTCCCCACCTATTTGCTCGCTAAGTCTTTGCGAATAACAGACTGTGATTCCTTTACAAACGGCTTCAATCGCGAGTCACCCAGCAAGCCTGTTTCACTGCAGCAGTTACAAGAGGATAATATCAAACTGGCTTGCAATATGAAACCTCAAAGAGCTGAAGACTCCTCAGAGCTGAGGTAGTTTGTTTGGCTGTAGGGCTGGCCAGCAGACCTCCGTCGATTCACTTACTGGTTCTTTAGTGCTCTCCGAAGGTGCCCACTTGCAGAGAGGTAAATGCGGTGGCTCTGCATGCAGACTTGTGAGTATAAAGCCTTGCCTTTCGGCACCGGCTTGCATGTTGTCTCTGTGACTTTGTAAAATCACTTATGCTGGTGTAGTAGGAGTTGGCAACCCATCTTCTGTGTTTCACCGTGACTTTAAACGAGTCAAGGACGTTTGAAGTCCAGGGAAGGTCGTTGACAGATTTTCTTAAAGTTAAAATAAAACATTGCAGCATGTCCCATTAGCATTATCTCTTGGAAATAGCATGAAGAGCAGTGCACAGGAGTTATTTAATTGACTGTCGTTTTAGAGAAGTTCTGTTCCTTTTGGCAAGTCCGTCATGTTTAGGAAGAGAACCAGAGTGCCAGAAAGTCTATTTCCAGCAGAAACATAGGACCAAGATGGGTTTTGTCTCCAAGGTAGTTCTGTTTTTCATCACTGTGTTTAAACTTCAGGAATTATGTTTTGTAGTGGGGTAGGGAAGTGATAAAAGATGTGGGATTCGGGGGAAGAGTGGGTGATTTTCATGAAGCATCAGGATCTGGTACTGCAGCTAATGAGAAATCTCAGTTTGTACTTCGTACATCCAAGAAAGAGGCCTCCCGTGGGAGCAAACAGCCCAAGTTTTGTTGCTTTCCGTGGAGCTGAGATCAAGGCCACAGCAACCCACTGGCCAGGCGCTGGGTGCTCTCCCCACCTTGGCGCCGGAATCTTCACTCGAGTACCACATCAAGGGTGGTACAAACGGATATACCCACAGTGTGTTTAACTTAGAGATCGCACTTTAAAGCGGTGGGAAGAGTGGGTGAAAATGTGTGATAGACAGCTCGAACATGCGCGGCTTGGTCCTGGGTCCGTTTTAGCTTTTCCTTTTTTAAGTGTATGTTGCTGTCTGAGTGGCGGCACAGACTCGCTTTTCTGATGAAACCCACTTCGATACTTCTCTGAAGAGACTTGTCAGGAGGCGAGGCTTTGGGGAAACAAAGTTTCAAATGGTCAGGACCTTTTTACAGGCGACACGGGGAGGCCGGGACCGTCTTGTCCACCCTTCTGCTTCTGGTGCTGTGCTGTACCCTTAGAGGAGCTATTTCGGGAGCTCGGGTATGCACAGCATTTTTGCAGTTACACACAAAATAAAAAAGTTTAAGAACAAAAGATTGCTCTGGACAGTCAAACTGGAATGAGTTGGAAGGCTACATTTAGGAAGTGGTTTCTTGGACACTAATTAGGACCATTTGCTTGGGGTTGCCATTATTTTCCTTTTAGTCTGGAGGGCACAATAGATCAAATGATTTATATATCATTAACAATTCTTGTTAACCATAAGCAGGGTTGGGTTTTCCATACTGATTACTGAGCAATGCAGTAAAGTCTTGTTTTATTTCTTCTCCAGTGTCCATACAAGCAAGTTAACGTGAAAGACCAGCCCAAAAAGAAGCGCTTCAACTCACTTATTTTTTTAATATTTGAGTATTAACGTCTTTCATCCTGCGAGAGCGGCTGTGAAACTAAAGCCCATCAGCTCTTTGTGGCTTCCATAGTTGGAATACTGGCGTTTGCTGTACCTGATCCTGGCTCCCAGTGAATGTATTTTAATTGTAATAAAACACAAACTGAACCATATGTGCACGTGTGTTTCGGATGCCGCATTGTTAATCCCCCTTTCCCTTTCTTCTGCGCTACAAGTAACGGGTTAGAATGTCATAATACGATGAATTTCACTTTAAAGGAAACTAAAAGAGCGAGCATATGCACTTATCAAAACTCCACGGGTTTATTTAGCGTTGCTTTTGTATGCACCGTGATGTCCAAGATGACTGTGGTACGCCCAGGAGTTTCGGGTATGGGGAGGGAGGGAGGGGCTGGAAGGGACGTTGTGTTGTGTTGTGCTGTGCTGTATTGTGTTGCTGTGAGCACCGCCGAGGCCGGGAGCTGCTCCCCACCGGCAGCGGCGGGTGCCCGGGGCTGTTCTCCCTTGGGCGTGAGCCCGTCCCCTTCGCTGCGCCGGAGGATGCTCCGGCCTCTTTGTGCGATGAGCCTGGGGATGCCAAAGCAGCAGCGCGGCATCCGGCCTGGAGCCCTCTCGAGGAGAGGCCGGGGGCGCCGCGGCCTCCA
>NW_009911868.1:2866-4118 GCF_000696875.1 Nestor notabilis
GCGGGTCTCCTGGTGGGGATCCTGCCGCCGTGGGGAAGGGCCGAGGAGGCTCCCTGACACACTCATTACCGGATTAAACCCCTGGCACTGAGATGGGGGATGGGAGAAAGAAAGGCTCCACAGTATCTCTTGGTTTCTTGAATAATTTAAATTCTTTGTATTTGATTGAACATCGGTCTGTTTGGTGTCCAAGTTTGTAAAAGCCTTTGAAAGACAAAAGAAATCTGTTTGCAAACATAATACGAAGTGTAAAGCACACTACAAATATTCATGAGCACCCAGGAGGTACCGAGCTTTCTTGTATGGTAGAGGCAACCTTGCCAGGAGCTCCTTCATCTTTGTTTCATTAACACCGAAGTCCCCCTTTATTTCCTGCTAGAGTTACTGATATGTGGACTACCGTATTTATTGTCTAGCACAACTTCTCCCACAGATCTTCATTAAGACTGAATGGCTCTCCCGTAATATGTTCTGTCACTGTGTCGATGGATTGCTGTGCCCAGAGAACCCCACAGAAGCCCAGGCCCGGCGGGTACCTCCGAACTGAGCCGGTCTCCGCTCCTCCCCTCCTTTTCCCCCGCTGCCCCCGGGGGGGAACCTGCGGCCAGCCCGGTGCTACACGGCAGCGCCGGGAGGGACCTGGTCTAGGAGGGAGCGAGGTCACCCGGCGGGGCGGGATGTTGCAAATGGCAAGGCTATTTCTTTTTTTTTTCCATTTGTGTACTTTCAAATGAAGCAGTCAGTTTCATTTAGACGGGAAACTATTGTTATTTGCTTGGTGTCCCATTTTGAACCTTCCTCAGCTTTGGTTGAACGTAATGTCTTGAAACCTATTCCAAAAAGACGCTTATACAGGCTTCCAGATGCTAAGATTTAGATCATTTGAACGTCAGCGCAGCCTTCTGGTAACAGAAAACATCCAAATGGATTTCGTTTGTGCATTAACATCCGTCAGATGGGAGGGTAGCACAGTTTAGAGCTAAAGTCTGTTTCTATCGTTTTAGCAACCCGGTCCACATGAACATCTCGTCTGGCAAGTCAATAGGTTGAAGCTACAGAGAACAGACTGAGTCTAAATATCTGAAATGGCTTGGAATCGCTGGGCTAACAAATAGGCATTTAATGTATGAGGCTATTACTGCTGTTTATATAGCTTCGCGTGTGCATGCAAATAGATGGAGAGGGGGGTCATGGCGGGGAGGGACAGCTATAAAGGCACCCGATGAGCTGTGCACCCCGGGGCTGCGGGCTG
>NW_009911869.1:0-203 GCF_000696875.1 Nestor notabilis
CAGAGCTCGCTCGCTCGCGTGCTGCTGGCACGATACAGAACTTCACGTTGTTGAGGTCTTTTAAACCTAGCGACAAGGGAAAACTGTGTGTGGAAAACCTTCCTTGGAACCGATCCCCCGCGGGAGGATGAGCGATTCCGGAGGAGGCCACGGAGATGCTCCGGCAGGCGGACACGGGGGCGGGGGGGCGTGAACGGGGGACA
>NW_009911869.1:338-16579 GCF_000696875.1 Nestor notabilis
GGTGTTTTTCTATATAGGCTGAGTTGCTGTCCGCACTGACTTCCCCCCCAAAGAGCTGAGGCGCTAACAGAGACTGCTGTGCATCTCCTCAATTAAGCAGTCAAGACGTGCTGAATAATAAATGAACACAGAAAGGCCTGGGCGGCGGCTGGGACCGAGTCCCCGGGTAATGCGGCGAGCACCGCGCCGGCAGAGCACTCCAGCCCCGGGCTCTGCCAGGGAAGCTCCTCTCCATAGAGCTCGGCTTTCTCACCACAGCCGGTGCCTTCTCGCCTGTCCTGCCTTGCAGCACCGGTGTACAGGACCAAGGCCCAAGCGTCCCACTGCCCCCTCCTTCACCGCTCTGCTCACAGCTGCCAGTTCCTGCTGTCTTTGCACCTCCAATACATAGACCACCGCCCACCCTAAGTGAGTTAGGGGGGGCTATGTGTATACGTGTGAGAATAAAGTGAATGTTAGTTAAAAGATACGACATCAAGCAAGACCACCAAATGTCTGTTAAATTAAATGAGGTGTGTGAGTCCCCCCATCATGCTCAGTTTTAGCATTTATTTTTGTGCAAGGCATCGGCACGGTGGCGTTTTACTCCCACCTTGAGTGGCAATACACCTTTGTTTAAAAGACTGTAAGGAGCAGAGAAGTGAATGGAATTAATATAGTTTGAGGTTATTGCTTGAGTGGGCAGGAGCACATGAAAATTCAAAACATGCCAGCATCCCATAGATGTAGGCGAACTCCTGGCTGTTGAGACAACTGATTGTTCAAAAAATGCAAAGGGACAAAGCAAAGCATCACTGAACCTGAGAGATAAAGGTCCCGACAATAGAGGCTTTATACCCTCTGAGTCCTTTTTTTTTTTTTTTTTTGGCCTATTTATATAAGTAAAACCCAATTTGAGCAACTGGAGCATCAGCTTTTCACAGTGAAAGGTAATTTGGCTGGAGCAGCCGATAAGATCACGCAAGATCCTCTAAAGTAAGCCCATATATGTATCCTCGTTTCATTAATAAATGGCTTGAATCCAAGTATAAAAACGATGTTACTTTAATGGTTTCTCCAACTGGTAGCCACATTCCTTGTTAGCGAGAGATCCCATGTGGGAACATTAAAATGACACATCCCCGCACAGGCTGGGAGCAATGAAACACGACCCAGCAGCTTCAGCATGCATCAGAGGATGGAGCTTGGTCATAAAATATTCAAATAAGCAATTCAGCCCTAAATGTTTTGGTACCTGCTGGGTGTCCAGATTTTGAAACTGGGATTTAAGGATCTTTGTATTTCTAAATGCCAGGTTTCCATAAGTAAACATGAAACTGAATGTCAAAACCTGATAATGATGACCCAGTTTGTGGCTGGAAGTCTAACTGGATAATTTAAACCCATATTTTGGCTTAGTCCAGGAAAACTATCAAAATCTACCATCTCTTTGTGAATAAATCTATGTGAAGCTGGCATGCCACAGGTAGGAGAGGGACCTCATGGTAGGGAAGGTTCTCATTTTTTGCTTCAGTAGACTCATTCTTTATTGAATAGCAGAGTAAATATTTAAGCAAAACTAGTGTAAACCGTTGGCAGGTATGCCATGCTAAGTAGCAGTCATTTACTTTTAAATAATTAAAAGTCAATATACAAGCATAGCATTCTTGTTGCAATGTGGCGTACGGTACCACTGCTCTGCCTACGTGTTACTTCAGAGCCTGATTTACTAATAAAACGTTTAGCTCAGCTCATTTTGCAGAAACACACACACACACACACACAAGGTTTTTAAAAACTTCTCTGTTGTGTCTGACTGTAGGTATTTTGGCTACACAGACCCCACATATCTATGGGTAAGGCACAGTGTGCTTGACTTGTGGGGCTGCTAAGCAAAGCCCTGATTTCCTTTGCATTATGCATAGTGGAAGTGTCAGGATGGCTCTTATGACGATTAATTAAATATTTGGCAGTGTTTAATTAATTAAATATTTAAACATTAAATACTAAATAGGATGTGATATCTGCTTAGTGGACATTATGTCTCAATAGCCATTAGTCATTAAATAGGGCTCAAATTGGCCCTAGAAGACTCCCCTTAGCTAAGTAAGGTCTTAAGTACATGCACTTTTGGATCTTCATTAATAAGTAATAGAGGCCAATTCAGACTATGTAGCAACACAGAGATCCCTATTAACTGAAATGTTAACGTCTCTGTTTGAGACCAAGCTCTCCAGTCCAGACAGCAGATGAGATGCTTGGAGCAGAGGGGTGGGATGTGGCTTCTTGGGGGATGTAGAGGGCAGGGAGCGGAAAAGCAGTGACTGGGGAGAGCCCCACCATGGCCATGGGACGCCTGCCCACACCTCCACAGGGAAGGACAGGGGCATAGCCCATGGATGCCTGTGGTCTGCCAGCCCCATGATGTCTGTATGGGGCTATTTTGGGTTAACTTCAGGGGATTTGAAATTAATTACACAGTTTAGCGTTTGCGCACACTTACGCTCGCTGCAAGAGCCCCGCTCACCCGGGGAGCTGTGCACAGCCTCCTTGGCCTAAATGAGAATCAGGCTCCGCACATCCACCCACTGCCAGATTCCCACAAGCGTTTGCCACGGGCTGATCCAGCCAAACATTACCACATGCCAGCGCTCTAAACCCATGCTCATCCCATAGCATCTGCAGAACGGATCACACGCTGAAACTACACACATGCATCAGCACTTGGATGAAGCAAAGTCCATTAAAAAAAGAAAAAAGAGGAGTCTGGTGCTCTAAAGATTTTTCTGTGAGATATTTTTAGCAGGGAAACAACATTTTACAGGCCTCGTGGTTTTGAATTTGCTAATTCATTATTCTCTAGTCCCTAGACAACTACTAGTGGCAAACACTTCATCCTTTTTTTCATCTTGGTGATATTTTCAGATTTATCTTTTTTCCCATTAAACCCAAATTCCGCACCCATGTACGTGCTCATGGTTCTGCTCAGCACCACGTTGCTCCTCAGCAGTCTCACAGCCCACACAGGCAGTGCCCAAAGCACCCAGGCTCCCTGGGCAGGGCGGGCGATCCCAGCACCCACCCTGCCAGCCACCGGCAGCTTTACAGGGAGTGAGAAGCTGGCTGTAATTTACAGCAACTCTGAGACTGGTTTAGGTGATGCTGAAGTCAAATTATAACCCGTCAAGGGGATCCCTGATCAGTTCTAGATCCCTTTTGTTTGGGCATCTGCTGTGACATGCCACATGCCATCAGTGGGTCTTCTGGAGGGGCAGCGGTGGTCAGCCAGCAGGACCACTTCACGGGCTCGGCGTGCTCCCACCCCTCTCCCAGGCATTGGTGTTCATAGATCTTCCATGCCTCCCAGGCTGCATACACGCTGATAATCAGATTGCGCTTCTGCCTAGTAGTTTTTACTTGAAATATCATTGAGTTAGCTCTTGAGAGATTTGTGTCTGGTGACATATATATTGGTATTGAAGTCAGAGGTCGCCTATTGCAAAGATCATCTTGATAGGATGATTATGAAAAAAGCCATACTGGTTAGAAGACCCTCTAACTAGATTTGGTCGTCTTCTTTCAGCCTCACATTAGCGACTCCTGGTTTCTCTCTCAGTTTTAGTGGTCCAATCTTTCTTCTTCTGAATTTCTCCCTTGGGAGCTTTCCACACAGACATTTTCATATATCACGCTATTCTCTGCAGAAATCATTTGCTCAATAAAGAGACTGGATCTTTTTTAATTGTAACATTAGCAGTGTTCGATAGCAGCCGGGATGCCCACACCTATCCTGGCACAGGTTGGGAAGGGCTGGTCCTGGATCAAAGCCATCTGAGGGGCAAGTCAGGCCATTTACCTTCACATGAAGTACTCTGCAGAAGATATTGCTCCACCGTTTTTATCCATGTAGACTCCAGACGCACCTTCTGCATGTTTTAAGAGGCTGTCACTGATGGGGTAGGCACTATAAAGCGAGCACCCTATCAAATATTAAGCAGCACAGTCAGTCACTGAATTACCAGCTAACTGCCAAACGCAGGTTTATTTTTCAGTTTTAATGCTTCTTGCTGCATGATGTCAAGTTGTCAGAAGACACCGCCTGCAGAACACAAAACCAATACCAGTGCCACACATCCTAATAACTCAGACAACCTGTTCAGCACCCTCTGCCCGCAGCACCCTCCCAGGTAAAGCAAGGGGAGCCTGTCTGAGCTGCAGGCATGCTGATCCATTCCCCATGCTCCCAGTTACTCCTCCTGGTAGCTTTGCATGCTTGTTGCGTGCTGTTAAAAGGCTTTTCATTTCCTGACAATTTATAAATATGTATTGGGCCTGAAGGATGAGGGTAAAGCAACTGCCGTTTCTTTTTTTTAAAGAAAATTAAACATGACAAACTTAGTTATTCATGCAAACCATCCGCCTGTTATCTCTGATTATGCAGGATCCAAATGGTGAAGCTGAGTGAATGAGTGCATTCATCAAAGTAAACTGTCAGAGGCAGGAACACCAGGTTTAACCTACCCCTACCTATTCTCTTTTGTACTTACGTTTCATCATCTTCAGCAGGCAGTGCAGTTGACTGGTACTAAGAGCACCTATTTCACTACTATCTCTCTATTTTGGGGGGATTAATTAGCCTCCAGAGAACAGAGAAGAAACCCTCTGAGTGGCACTCTCATTCTTTAAAACATCACTTCACCGGGATGTTTTATGTCAGAACATATGGTATTTCAGGAGCTCAGTGCACGTGTATTCTTTCACACATCCAACACGGAAGGAGGTGAAGTGTTCTGTTAAGCCTTGGTGTGCATGTGTATGTCTGCATGGGAGAAATAAGGGGAAATGAACTCCACACACCAGAAAGTGACAGGTTTATTTTCACGCATCCACCAATGTGGCCCTCTGCTACAGTGAAAACCTGGGATACATAAAAGTGAGGAAAACAAGGACTGTATCACAGAATGGTTTGGGTTGGAAGGGACCTTAAAGCTCACCCAGTTCCAACCCTCTGCCACAGGCAGGGACACCTTCCACTAGACCAGGTTGCTCCAAGCCCCTGTGTCCAACCTGGCCTTGAACACTGCCAGGGATGGGGCAGTCACAGCTTCTCTGGGCACTCGGGGCCAGCGCCTCAGCACCCTCACAGGGAAGAGTTTCTTCCTTATATCTAAACCTCCCCTATGTCAGTTTGAAGCCATTCCCCCTTGTCCTGTCACTATGTGCCGTTGTAAAAAGATTCTCACCAGGCCTTTAGGCACTGGAAGATGCTCTAAGGTCTCCCCTGAGTCTTCATAGGAGAGGTGCCACCTGAAATCTGTGGCAAGCACCATGGTTTGTCTGTTTTAATCCAGAGAAGCTGCCTCAGATATCACTTCTCATACTCAGGAACAGCTTTGATGTATTTTCTGAGGAAGCTCCCTCTTACCTGGCCTGTGGAGGAGGCTCTGATGTCTGGGGCAGCTGTGGGTGCTGTTCTCCCCACAGCTACCACCAGAGTCAAGGAGAACCACCTGCTCACCCTCCAGGCACAGCCTTGCATCTCCTCTCCTTCAAATGGGGTGTTACATCAAAACACCCCATTTTTCTTTACCTACGTTAACCTGTCTTCTCAGCACCTTACTTTCTGCTTTCACAGAGAGAGATTCAGGTGAAGATAAAACCATTCTGAGCACACTTAGAGTAGCTGTCAGGGAAAAGGGCATTTAGGCAGTGCATTGTGATGCTGCCCAGCACAACGATGTGCCTTGTCTTCTCTGCCTGAACCATAACAGCTCACAGCAGAAACCAAACTGCAGAACATGCTCGTGTTGAGGCCCACACTACCCAGGGTGTGCACATGTAACTCTCAGCAATGTTTTTTGACACCTCTTTGTTTATCTCGGCATGCATATACACGCTGGGAAGGGACAGTCACTGTTTAACGTGGCACACTTGGGTCATCTGTGTCCCAAGTTAATTAATAAGTTAATTAAATGGTTGTAAGTCATCTTTTCTTCTTCTCTCAAAACATTAACATCATCTTGAGTGGTACCTCCTGCCCGGCTGATGCTCAGGAGACTGTGGAGGCTGCCTGCCTCTGTCCTGCACCACCCTTCACTGATCCATGTGTGCTGGTGCAAGCCAAGGACCAGAACTTTAAGCTTCTGGTGACACTGGGAGCAGCCACCGGTGCTGTGGTGCTATGCCATGCCACAGGGGTCAAGCTGGCCAAGGATTTTCAGGGTGCAGATGGAGGGCAAGGAGGACTTCTTGCCTGTTGCAATCCCTTCTGTGCTGCAATATCATGCTTCTGCACTAGGAAAAAGCCACAGCACCCTCTCCACCATGATTTACACTCTGGTTGAGACAGTGTGACAGCAGGACTACTTAACGGTGCCCTCTGCCCTCACTGTTACAGAGTTATGACTTTAAACACCAAATATGAATCAAGAATTTCCTTTCCATTCGAAGCCGCCTTCTGCCCTTCTTTATCTGACTCATTTCCAAGCCACCAACTGCCCTCCATGTTAATTGATCACTACTGATAGATACAGCTTTTGAACTGTACTTACTGTGTCCTCTATACTCCTTGGTTGGTACAGAATGCATTTTTTGCCTGGACTAAGATAATCTGACATAAAATCAGAAGCCAGTGGACAGTACTTTGAGAATACCACTGCATGCTGGAGAGAGCTGCTACAGCCGTCACCTGAAACGGCTGAAAAAGCCCGATTCAATCAAAGGTGAGGATTTGCAGCAGGGTGTGTAAGGACAGGGGTCTTCCCTAACATCCCCACATAGCATGCTTGGTGGCACCAAGCCTTCGTACTCATACCACGACCACCGCTGCTGCATCCCCTGGGAATGCGCCTGGATTCACGGCTTGGAGTGTAAGTGCTTACTGGTTGCAGTTCCCCAAAAGGCTGGGGGGGTTTTTCCGCAGAGCACCCCACACACACCCAGCGAGCCGAACAATGTCTGCCTTTGGATACACTGACCTGCAGAGAATGGAACTGACTTGTCAGGAGTTGCTGAGAGAACCCAAAGTGCAGCTCAGAACACAGTTGCTGCCCACAGCCCCCTCTGCAGCTATCAGATAATGCCAAGCCTCTGCTGTGCACTAATACTGAAGAGCACATCTCAGACACAAATGGATTATTGCTGGAATCTCATAGATAAAGTCATTCATCTTCTGAGGCCCTTGGGAGTCTGACTAGTTAATACGTATCACAGCAGAAAGACATATAAAGCAGGCAATACAAAGACACAGCGAGAAATAGGTATGGAAGCATTGAAGGGGGGAGAAGAACAAGAGCAGAAAAGCCCTGCTGGACAGTGTACACAGTCCAGCAGCTGTGCATGCAAGCTGACCAAATAAACCGCATCTCGAAGCACTTTCAGGTGAGGTCTTCAAAAGGGTCAACGTGAACTAAAACCTTCAAACTCCAATTGTTCAGACACCAGATTTCTTAGAAATGCTGTCAATGTTACAGCAGTGATCAGCGCTTATTATGGGATTTGCACATGCACAGGAGCAGTAGGTGCTGGTGCACGGGACACCCCCAGCCTGCCTAGCTTGGGTGGTTATATATCTGCCCCTTCATCCAACCACGGTGACAAAAATCAGAGCAGAAATCCTGACACCCCATTTCCAACAGCACTCATATGCTGGTGATGAGTGCTCCAAGAACCCATTTCAGGCAGAATAGAAAATTAATGAGGGAATAAAAGAGGTTGAGTCACACATCTTACATCTCAAACATGCGTTGCACAAATCAGCCGTGATGAATTGTTGTATGAAGTCTGGGTAAGGCTCCTCACTGGTCAGAATACAGATAAAGCATGTGTGGGTTTCTCACATGTTAAGCAGAGCTCATCAAGAGAAAGATGCTGTTTATCCTTTTAATTCGGACCAGGTCATTCACTCATCGTCTTACTTATTTTACCCAGTCTGGCAGGTGATATGGTGGCATTAGCCCCCAGTTGCAGCTCACTTTCTGCTCAATGATCCCACAGCAGTGACCAGAGCTTTTGTTCAGGTGGAGGTGGTAGAGCTGAGCACCTGCATGCAGAGATCCCACCCCATCCAAACCACATGGACAGCATAAAAACAAAACTAGGCAGCTCTCAGGCCATACAGGAATATACATCTCATTTGAAGCAAAAAGGAGGCTCTCCAGCAGCAATGCCAAACATGCAGATTACTGACAATGCTTTACTGGTGAAAATGGCCTTGCTGAGTCCAAACATGTTCTCTGGAGATGCCAGGCTTTGTAAGTTAGCAAAAATGTTGAGCTGTCTGTTTGCTTTAAACAGTTATCTCAGCTCTGCAAGTAAAATCTGTTCCCTTGCCTGACCTCGCCGTGGTGCCAGGCAGGCCAGCGTCTGGCCTTCTCTTGCTTTAACACAGACATCAAGGGACAGATGGAGAGTTTCCTTGGGAAAAGCAGGGCACAGCCAGCGAGGGGAGAGTTGAAGGGACCAGAAGCACTGATGGGCTCTTGCAGCAATGTGGTTTATCACAGTGAAGCCCTGATACCCTAGCTTAGCTACCCCTGATATCCCTGGTCAGGTGTGGGTCTAATTCTCAAGTGCCAAGTAAAACCAAACCTGCCTGGGGAAGGCAGCCCTTTAACTGGAAGATATCTGGTGCCACACATTATTAAAATATAGCCCTAAAGCAGATAAGATGAAGGGAGGCTATTATTGCTGCTCCCACCTCTCTCCCCAAATGGGTTGCTGCTGCAGAAAGAGAGATTAAACGATTTATCCCAGATCACAGGAGAAGTTTGTAGCAGAACTGGGAACTGCAGCGGCCCCCCTGGGTGCCTTCCCAGTACATTAAGCACAACTTCAACCCTCTGCTGCACAGCACTGGACCAGAAGCTGGGTCAGGCAGCCCTAGTACTGGAACAGCTTGTCAGCGCTTGGCCCTGTGCTGCTGAGCAGAAAAACACTAGCTGTCAAAAGCAAGGGCAGGGCAGCAGTATTTATATCGGAGCTAATGGAGGCAAACACCAGTCTCTTCCGTATGATTCATACTGGACACACCATAGCCAAGCTCAGCTGGAGCCGCTCCCTCCACCTCCTTTCCAAAGGATGCCCAGGAGAGCAACATGAGTGCTGTGTACTGGTGGGACTGGGCTAGAGCCAGACTCCTGGGGTGCTTTATCATATGAGCAAGTGGTCACTTGAATTTCCCTCCCATTCAGTGAAAGGAATCACACAAACATAGTTTACCCTAGAGCTGATGCTTTGTGCAAGACCACACAGGGCGCTCAGCATGGAAAGCGCAGGGGCGCGCTGCTCCGGCAGACCGGACAAATCAGGCTAGATGGCAGCAGCCTTGAGTGAACTGCAGTGGAAACAAACTAGAGGGCAACCTAGTGCCGGCGCTGGCGCATACACACATCCCAGATAATTCACTGCCGTTATCCCCAGAGCCCATCTAGGCAGCCTTCTGGAGTGCGGGAAGATCAGGAAAGCCAGGGACCTGCTGGGAATTATGCTGAAATGGTTCGTTACGGCACAAGCTGTAATGTATTTTGAACAAATAAGGGAAAAGAAGAAATAGGAAGAGGGTTCTTCAGTTTTGCAGCTGCATTCGAGGCACTGTGAGTTGGCACATCTGGGAATTACCAGGCCACCCAGTGTCTCACACCAGGAATGCTCAGCCGGCTCCACAGGTGTCTGTTAGCACAGAGCTCTCTGTCCTGTGCGAGGAACCTCCTACATCTTTCAACTACCAACCCATAGCAGTAGCTCCTCACCATGCAACTGCAAACACAGCCAATAGCCGCGGGGGTTAAACACAGTGAAAAAGTGTGTGTGAGAATACACCATGGTTAGAGAAGGTATTTCTCACATTACCATCATGTGAAGAGAGAACGTAACCGTGAAACAAATCTAAAAGCTATGGCACTTTCGTCACTGATGCTTCCACTTCCAAGCTAGCAGCAGGTGAGAGGACAACACAGTTTGCTCTTTCCAGTATTCAGATAGTTTAGCATCAAAAAAAAAAATAAAAATCTTTTGGAATGATCACAGTCCAGGAGAATACATCTAATTCCCTATAAAATAATTTGGAGCTTCACTGGGTAGAAAATTGCTATTTCTGCTCCAATGCCAGAGAATTCCATTTTTAATTATAGAAATTTCTGTTATGCACAATTATAATATTCTTTCATATTCTCTCTCACTCTTAGTTTAAACATACTATTAGCTTTTTAAGCTACTGCTATGCATCAAGCAGACACAGGTTGCTCCTGCTGCAGAGGAATGTTGACATTCATGCCTCTTGAATCATTTCAGATCGTGATTCATGAAGGATGAATCATGTTTTTTGTATGTTCCAGGACAAGTTATCCTCACAATCAATAACTGTTTGGATGCAACCTTCAGTCAGATGAAATGCCTTCTCCAGAGTGTGGATGTATGGACTGACAATGCCTTATGGAGACACCCCAAGCTAAGGTCCAAATTCAGTAAGCAGGCTGAGAAAAAACACCTGAGAAGCCACAATAACCCTTTTCTATTGTTTGTGTTTGCAGGATCAGGAAATAAAGCAATAAATTCTCATGTCCCAAACCAATAAACACAAAATCAACTTTACACAATAATTAATCATCCTGTAGAATTAATAAAAACAACAACAAAAAAAATCAACCTGTTTCTGAGAAGGTAGCAATTAAAGCAACCATTGGAGAGTCACAGCTCAAAACCTGACTTTAAACGCTCAGATGTTGGTCCAGACTCACATCCTGAAGATTAGTGTTTGTAAAGGTGCAAAGATGATAAATCAGTTGCTTTAATCTGCACCTGCATTAAACAGATTGTCTCTGTAAACTCAGTACCTGCATTTCTGGTTCCATCTGGAATTTAGTACCTTTGCTGATCAGAATCCGTAACTTTAATTGCCAGTTCAGGGTGAGGTGCAAGGGGCACTGACACTAACGAAAGTGAGTTGCTTAATTTGCCAGCCATGCAGAGGAGCATGCCAGGGAAGGTAGTGGGAAGCAGAGGAAGGCTGGTGCTCCCTGTGCCACATCCATTCCTTGGGGCAGGAGGGATGGGGCAGGCTGGGGTTGACGCAGGAGGGTGTGCAGGCAGCTGGCTGTGCATGCCCCGTGTGGCTGCACCACTGTGTGTGCGGCCAAAAGGGCACAGAGAAGTTACTCACGCACAGTGCATGAGGACGGGAGGGGTGGGCTGCCAGCACAGCCAGGCTGCTCTGCAGCATCGGGGCTTCAGACACACCAACCAAGTCTCTTGCTCCTCGAGGAGGAGGAAACCTTTCCTTACTACCGACCAAGAAAGACCCATCCACATCTCCGCAGCAGGAGCGGAGGCAGGGCTGTGCCTGCCTGCAGTGGGGGAGACATCACAGACCATCTTTGGCATTTGCTCTATCAGCGGCCTCTGAGCACCAAATTGAAGGGGCCACGAGCATCAAAACCCTTAGAATCTTCCAATTAAGCTCTTTTGGTATAGATCAAAATGAAAACACAGGCACAAGCGAAGCCCTCGCTAGCCAGCAACTAAAGGGTTCAGGCTGGCCCTGTTTCCTTTGAAGCATGCCTGCTGGCTCTAGGTTTCTATAGTGCTCACTGCAATTACAGCTCTTTTCAACTTGGCTTTTTTTTTTTTTTTTTTTTTTTTTTTTTAATTTAAAAAGATTGAGAGGAATTAAAAAACCCTCATCAATCAGATTTATCAAATAAAACTGTAGAGGTAGGGCCAGCTGCAGCTACACATGTCAAACTCAGCTGCAGATATGAAAGGAAAGGCTGTAATCCATAGTTAGGGTGCTCAGCTTTTAGTGGGTTTACCAGTGAAGCTAATCCCATTGCTATATTCCTAAACCCTCAGAGATGCCTGACTTTGTTCTAGGCAAAGGCACCCCAGCATTAGTCCCTACTAAATGGGTCGGGACTGTGCACCCTGGGGAAGGGGGTGTCAGCTCCTTCACATCCTGCTGCCATGTCCCCGGTTTTGGGGCTTGGGAAGGACTCAAGAGTCATTTCTTCTTTCCTCATCCTTTCACACGTATGGCTGAGCAGCCTAGATACATAGAATCATAGGCTGGAAAAGACCTTTAAGGTCATCAAGTCCAACCATTACCCCAGGAGTGCCAAGACCACCACTAAACCATGTCACTGAGGGCCTCATCTACATGGTTTTTGAACGCTTCCAGGGATAGTGATTCCACCACTGCCCTGGGCATCCTGTTCCAATGCCTGACCACCCTCTCTGTCATTTATCTAAGACGGCATGCACAGGTTACACTGGTTGTTAGAGTTCGAGTGGAAGAGAAGAAGATAATGGCAGAAGTTCTCACTGATTTACAGGGGTCAGTGCTTTATCAGCCTTCCCAAATTCGGCCTCGCTGAGGTCTGCTTTTGTAGAGCACCATTAGCTGAGTGCCAACACAGCCAAAGAAATACAAAAGCAGGAAACATCCCCAGATGAAGATCCTTGTGCACAAGGATCTTCAGGCAGGGATGAGAGGTGCCTTGAGGGGCATGATCTGAAGACGAGGAGGAGGGACAGACGTCTTGGGAATGGAAAAAGTCAGAGGTGGAGCTGTCTTCCTTCCTCTACTTAAAATGACCCATGTAGACCCCCAAGTGCCACAGTTCTCCAGCTACTGCTGGGTCCTCGTGTCCTCCAACTGCTGCTTTTTTAGACAAGCAACTTGTGCGAGGACAAAATATATCGAGTTAAATAATAAATACTTCATCTTTGTTTCCCTCAGCAAAACTGGTCAATTTTGGAGATATTTTGTAAATTCAGATTTATTATGATTACTTCACATACTATGGCTACCACAGTGGCCATAGAGAATTTATTGAGGTAATAATGTGTTTAAATAGCCAATTTTCAAAAATTTGAACCATTGCAACGGATTAACGTTCAAACCATTAATATTCAAACATATTAAGTCACTTAATGGGGTTTTTTTGTGTGTGTATGTCTATTTTGGGGTATATTCTGCTCATAATATGTGAAGAGAAGATATGCTTTACTGTTGACATTTAGCACATTTTCCTTATTGCTTTTCATTTCATTATGAATAAAAGTGTTATTTGTCCACCCAGCCCTCCACAGGACAAATGCCATCATTTCTGTTTGCAGAGACTACCAAAAATTAAAGGAAATATTTTAGACGTCAACATTAAATGTCAGAAACCGATTTTAAGTAATTGCTAATACCCTGGCACATATGCATTTTATTCAGAAAATCCCTGCTAAAAATATTCATCAGGGGATATTCAAATTTATTATGTAGAACAACACAGCATTAACATCCTAGCTTCTATTTAATGCTTTGGTTCATAGCAACAAAGATACCAATGGGAAATCATTAAACAAATATGCAATTTTTTGCAGCATAATAGGTCTATGTTTGGTATCACTTGAAAAAAAAAAAAAAAAAAAAAAAGCCCTCACCAAGCTCAAACTGACAGAAAAAACGTGATGATCAGGCAAAGTACAGCAGCATTATAAATGTTAACAGATTTCAGAAAGTGATTTTATGTTAATTCAAATGTTAATGCTGTCCGAGACTGCTGAAAGGAGCATGGGGCTGCGGGAGGAGATAGACGTTGCCGGCAGGGGAAAGCACAGGGAACACAAAGAGCTGCCTCTTGGAGTGGGTGGGTGAGCTTTATTAATTATATTTCCTTTAGGGCCCTAACAATAACATGTCAGTAATCTACACATTCGGTACTTAATTGACGTTAATGATTTGGCCGGGTCCCGGCCGTCGCCGTGAGAATCCCGTCCATCTCGCGTTCCTCCAGCCCCGCAGCGCAGCCCCAATTAAGTCAATGAGCGTGGGGCCACTGAGCGGCTCCCGCCATCTCCACGGCTCCTCTCCCAGCCAGGTCCCACCCGGGCGCCTCTCAGCCCTCTCTCCACATCCCTGAAGGAGCACCCGGCCCCCAGCTCAGCCCTGCACAAAGGGATGCATTCATGCTCCCCCACACACACCCTGGAAGATGACTGCCTGGGACGCGCAGCTACCCTGCTGCAGTGGGCAGGGGTGGAAGAGGTCCCTCCTCCTCCCCTCACACCAACATCTGGGGGACAGTCAGGGGTTTCTTTCATGCTCCTGAGCAACAGGTCCCAGAACACACACAGCCATCCCGAACCCAGTGCCCCAGGTGCCTGCAGCTGCCCTTGAGGTGATGACCCCTCTGTGAGCACTAAAGTCAGGTATGTGATCATAAGCAGTGAAGAGGTTGCTCTGGTGTCTCTGTCCTCGGTGCCTCCCAGCTGCCAGCCAGCAACATGACCCAGAGCCACACAGTTTACCTTCTCCATCATCGAGCATTCCCGTTACATCAGTCCCAGGAAGCAGGGTTTCTGTTCAGGCAGGCGGCTGGGGAGCAAGGTCCACTTGGCAGCAGGAGGATCTAAAACTCACTGCAGATGCCAGATTGGAAACCGCAGGAGAAACCTGCAGTCTTGCCATAGTTCAAGAGCACAGGCAAGTTACAGCAGTGACAAAAACAGGCTGTTCTGGACAGACACACAATGGCTTCTCAGCACATTCAACCAGTACATTTCTCACATTGTTCCAGCACAATGGTACAATGGTAAAGAAGTCAAGCAATTTTCTCCCTGAGCACTCAGGCCTGCTATTTCCATACAGATGGAGCTGCCCTATCCCTGGCAATGTTCAAGGCCAGGCTGTGTGGGGCTTGGAGCAACCTGGCCTGTGGCAGGGGGTTGGAAGTGGGTGAGTTTTAAGGTCCCTTCCAACCCAAACCGGTCTGTGAATCTGTACTTCTACTCTGTGTAGCATTTCCTCTCTCCTTGGAGCTACTCTTAGCCTCTACTCACACTCCTTCAATACCAGATGTACAACACAGAGCCCCCACTGTCACATGTCCAGCCAAGCACCGAAGCACAGCAGCCAAGCCTGTGCCTCTCCCGCACACAGAGAACCAGCAGCCTGTCTGACTCCTTTTTCCTCTTGCCTGTATTAGCAGAAGTCAGATTTTCTCACAGTTGTCCAGTGGAGGAGGCCAACAGACAGGGAAGGGGTGGGCTGCAGATAACCCCGTGAGTCACAGAATTGCAGACTGGTTTGAGTTGGAAGGGATCTTAAAGCTCATCCAGTCCCAACCCCCTGCCACAGGCAGGGACACCTTCCACTAGATCAGGTTGCTCCAAGCCCCTGTGTCCAACCTGGCCTTGAACACTGCCAGGGATGGGGCAGCCACAGCTTCTCTGGGCACCCTGTGCCAGCGCCTCAGCACCCTCACAGGGAAGAATTTCTTCCTTATATCTAACCTGAACTTCCTGTTTCAGTTTAAACCCTGAGTCCAGTTTTGACACAAGATCAGGCTGAAAAATGAAAAAGCTAGCACATTGTCACCTCGAGGAAACACCATCCTCTACCAGGAGGCTTTGGGACCAGCCATCCCACTGGAGCACCTCTCCCACCCCCAGCAGAACACTCAAACTGTCCTGTGGCCACTTCTCGGGGGAAAACATTTGCTTTAAGAACAGTCAGATGAATTCGGAGTGATCCACAGGGCACTTTGTTATGTTAATGACTGTTACCAACTGTCTCTTCTTTATATTAAAGTGTTGACTCATTGTCAGTTGGGGCCAGACAAGACAGCCTGCTTGTGCCTTGCAGTCCTTTTGCACTCACCCAAACTACTCATGTGAAGACACTTTAATATGAAGAGACACTGTCTGTGGCCATTATTAATCTCCTGACTGAAGCCCAGAATACTAATAAAACCATGCAGTATCAGCTAACATTTCCTCAGTGCATTCTCCATTCTGCAAGATTTTGGCCAAAATTAAAATGGGATTCATTTCTCTTGTTCAGTTTCTCCAATGCCCCCAGCTTTCAGACCAAGGTGAGGTTTTGATACATAGTGATGACAAACCTTTCAGGAGGAGGAAGATAATCATATGCCACCTGGGTTGCTGCAGAATTCAATTTACTTTGGCAGCATGCTTTATGCCGGTCTGTTAGAGGGAGAAGCAGTTTCCAGTTGAGCAGTGCACTGCTAAATTGCTTTCCCGGGGTTCCCCATTGCCACAGAGTCCTCTACACTCCTGTGCAGGAGCAGCAGCCTCATGCAACACCCCAACTGCTTGCAGGAACATATTGTTTGATCATAGCTAATCCTAGCACCACAAACTCCTGCCCACCTGTAAATGCACTAAACCTTTGTCTCTTCTCAAGCCAGGCAGAACTACCTGCTTGCTTCTTCTCAGCTGCTGTCAATCCAGGCTTGTCTGTCAGCAGGGAGACA
>NW_009911869.1:16610-28220 GCF_000696875.1 Nestor notabilis
CCTTAGGTAAGAAATACAAAGGAAACTTCCTCTTGTCTTTTTTTCTTTTCCATTTGCTTGTTTATGGGTTTTTTTGCTGCCCCCTCTTCCTCCAGCAGGGACAAATCTCTTAAAATTAGCTACCCAGTTCCTCCCCAATATGGTTTTCAGCCTGTGGCAACCAGTGCATGAGTTTTTCAAGCTACCATAGAACAACAGCACCCTCAGCCAGCCATGAGCATCCACACGAGTTGCAAGACAACCAGAAACAAAGATTGCCAAATCACAAGATAAAGACAAGAAAGTAAGAAAATATTATTTCGTGTATGTCACTGCTGCTGGGAGGCATCGCATCCCTGAGAAGCTGCAAAGCTGTCATCTCCATGTTCTGGCCAGACAGACAGCTTCCCATCAAAATGAAGCAGGTTGACCTTTCTAGGGGAAGTTATAAAATTAGCAAAATTACCTGCCGATTTAGGAATCAAGCCTGGAACCTACCTTTCAGAAGGGTTATTGTGTAGCACCACCCCCTTGCCCCCTGGTTTTGGAACAAAGTGTCAGAGTGTGTTTTGACGAATCCTCCAGTGTTACAAACTTTTTCCATAACAGGCAAATATATTCCTTTGTTTGGGACATATAGCTCTCCAAGAAATTGAAACATCTCTGAACTGACACCACCAAACTCATCCAGTTAACATTTACACTTGTTTAGTTAGCAAAGGACATACATGCAGGACATACATGCAGGACATACATGCAGTTAAGGAAAGGAAAAGAAAAAAAAGACAAATTATTTGCTTACCATTAGTTACCATAGGCATCTTTATTACATTAAAGCTTTAACATTTGACAGAATATTGGGACAGGGAAGAGCAAAAGGGAGAATAACTTAATAATAAAAAGCAGCCTTGCTGGGAATTATGTTTATAAAAATGAACAGGAGCTTCCTGAAAGTGTTGAAGCATTTAAGTTATCTTCAGGACAACATGATGAATCCTGGTACTCCCATAGAAGTTTTCAGTGTTGTTGAACAGTCTTTCAAAGTGAACATCATGAGAAAACCAATCTTCTATTTCTCTACTCTTCTCTCCAGAACTGTGACTTTCAGAAAACATCTTACTGTGATTTCTCAGATCTTGCAGAAGTCAGGAAGGACAACTCCTCCTGTCAAAAGGCACACACCATTCCACAACTCAGCTTTGCACAGAAGGCTATAATTGTCAAAGACTACACCAAAATCCCAATGTTTAAATGATTATGTTTTAAGAAAAGGTAAGCTTCTCCTACTGATCACTTCTTGCTATTAAGCGTAACAATGCAGACAATCCGATTCAAGAATTTCCCAGTACACTGATTATTAGGAAGTGTGCTGTGGAAGCATTCCCCATATACTTGTCATGTTTATTATCCCCTCCCTAGCCACCTGCATCTGGCTAAGGGAAATCCAAGTAGCCTAACATGACCATTTTACCTTAGTATCCAAAAAAGTTTTAATTGATAAGCAGTAGTGGTAAATAAATAAAGAGATAGTTACTACATTATTGATCCCCAACTCCCACACTACTAGTGGTCACAATCTGAAAAACCTTAGCTGACCATAATTCAAAGAAAAATAGGAATATACATAAACCCAGCTGTCTTAGACAGCATTTTTATTCTAAATGGATAGAGACATAGCAGCATTTACAATAAAGAGTTTTTAAAGGCATCAAGTTGTAAGCCAACCATTTGAAAGAGGCTTTGAAACATTGTCTTCCACAGCACTTTTTGCCTGTTTGTCAGCGGAGGACAGTCTGACTGCAGATTACCCAAAGGACAAACAGCCACAGTAACTAATCTAAACTTCAAACCCTTTTCCTGAACAGTTGGTCACATCAAGCATCACCCTCTGTAGCAGCATCTGTAGCACTCTTCGGTGTTCTTTTAAGCGGCTGGTATACTTGATCCACTTCTTTAAAATATTTTAATGTTCAATAAAAATATTTCAAATAGAAAATTTCTTCTGTCATGAAAAAAAGTAAGGTTTCTTTTTCAGATTCTATAAAGGCTTATGAACTTCACTGACAGCATTTCCATAATGGAGCAGGAGTTAGAACCAGCAGAATAGGCACTTCAGCAACACTGTTAACTGTTTCTAAAGTCATATTGGCTTTGGTCCAGAAGACTGTTTCTTACTACTTTGTGGTGGTGTAAGGACACCAGTGGGGAAAGGTGAGGTCCTATTCTGCTCAGACAACATGGCTTTATTTGCTTGAGCTTTTTCCTGAAAGCATAGGAAAAGGAGATAAGGAAATATCTTTACTTTGGTATATCTATGCAACAGAGCAATGTAATTCAGTGGTTTATATTAATCTCTGTATCTAACCCCCCTAACAGCAACCAATAAATCATGTGTTACAAATTAGTTAGTGAATACAAGCTTCAAGAATTAGCATTAATTTTCCAAATCTAATGACCAGCATTATGGTACCTGTATCTTAAAGAAAGCAAAATTCAGAAGCAACTGAACAGGAAGAACTTTAACTTCTATTAAATAACTTCTAAATAATATGAATTTTAAAAAAAAAAAAACCCTCCAACATTAACTACCAATTTGCTGGACAAGATTTTGATCCTCTGCAAGTTTCTCATGCTAAAAACTACTCTTTCTGAACTTCTTGTCAACCGTCACTGTCATCAAACTGTCTCACAAGATCACTCTCAAGTGATCAGTCTTTATTTTCTTTTTCAGCAGACAAGGTTGCATGACCTGTATTTTCTATAGAGAAAGGTATAACATACAGTATTTGAAGTATTCCAAAGGGTAGAAATAAGCTTCTCATCTCTAGGGTAATTATTTGCTGTTTGTGATGAGAGACTTAAGTCACAATCATCTTTTTAAACTAAACACTGAACAAGTCAGTCCCAAGACAAGACTGTTCCAAGAATTTTGGAACTGGATTGCAACCTTGTGCCTTTTATCACCTGAATACACTCAGTATCCACGTGGTAATGCTTCACTTAAGTTTACTGTATGTTCTAACCAAAGAAGAAGCAATACTTGAAGTTTTCATGGGTAGATTGTCTTCATTATGCACATACATACCAGCAAATCCAAGCCATTTATGTGTGTCTGTATATTGTGCATGTCTTCAGGAGCTACACCTCTAAAGTGTTTGAGTTTGGAGCTTCCTACTTCCCTTATAGCCATTGCAAATGGAACCATCCATTTTACACATTCCTCTACCTCACACCATTCATAACCTGGAAGACAAAGGCATATGCTTATCTGCCTGAATGAGGACTTAATGTTTGCAAACACACTAGACTTAGCTTACAAATGCCAATACCTGTAACTTTCTGCATCAACTCAGATGAGGAGAAGTGATACAAAGCAGAAGCTGCAAGTACTCCATATGTATATTCCAAGCAGCCAATATCCAGCAGACAGAGATCCAAGAGCTACAAGACAACAGATGCTTAATAAGTCTATTAAAAAACACTTTCTTTCCAGGTGAAATAGCATTTGAAGGAAAAAAAAAAAAAAAAAAAAAAAAACGGAAAAGAAAAATCAGCCTTACCTCTGCTATTTGTACAAATATTTGCTGTGGATATTGTGGCAGCAATACCTCATAAAGCTTGTTTAAATATGCAATCTGCAGGTAAATGTTCAGCCATGATACAACCGTCAGCGGACTTAAGTTCCAATTGAGAGCCTGAAAGAGTAAGCATGCACAAGACTTTAGTATTAATAAAGAGGTCCTAACTTAACCCATGCAACTTTATTTACTCCAGATCAGAAGCTGTAATTCCAGTTAGTCAAGGCATCTTTGAAACACACAAATCTAATCCTCTCCTATACCTCTTCCTGCTGATAGGGTGGGGAACAATTAATTTTGTTAGCATGCACATACCGGTAAGATGCTTTAAATCACTTGTTACCTGGAGAACACTGTTTTCTAATTAGAAAGAGAAATTGTGCCTCTTAGCAGCACATAAGACAAACTGAGGCTCTCTGCTTTTAGTCTGATTATGCTATACATTTTTAAGAACTCAAGTAGAACTAATTCCACTTTGAAATACTACCTTCATAATGAGCAATTCCATACTGAGGATTTCATCTTCTGTACAAGCTCCATCTGTAACATAGGCAAACTGGTGCAACTTTGGTGGATAAATTTCCTGAAAGATAAGAGATCAAGTATTTAATTTGTGTAACACATTGTAATAAATCTCCATTTGTTTAAAAAAAAAAAAAAAAGGGGGGGGTGGAGGGGAGACAGAAGGAGAAAAAGGAAAAATAACACACCACTACCTCAGCATTTGAAAACAGAGGGAAAATTAAAAAAGAATCAAGCCCTCCATCCTAACTCATGGTTTTCTCCTCGGCCTTTAATGTCCACAGATTTCTTGTTCAACCTTCCTGCTCATAGACTTCATCTTTCACTTTTGATGGGCCAGTACAACATGCATTGTGTTTGACTACAGCATCACTGAGATGGCATCATAATTGACATCAAGATTTTTTCATATGTCTTAAGGCCACTTACCCCTTGCTGGAGAAGAACAGATTGAAGAGTAATAGCTCTCTTAAAAAACAAACAGCAAGAACTTAAAAAACACTATGTATTTTAAACAGTTCAATTTGTCCCAGTAACTAAAGAATAGCTCAGACCCATAGGTACTCCACTGACAACAGAACTGCAACAAGTGCTCTCTCTATGTAGTGGCCAGCTAAAAACTCATTTAGTAACTGCAACCAAAAAATTCAGATTTGTTTTAACACTGAAAAGACTATCCTTTTAAAATTAAAGATATACTATGGTGTTAGCTAGTCTTAATTTTAGACACTTCTTAGAAAAAACAGAGGAATTTAAAAGAGTATCTTTGTCTCCCAGCTGAAATGTCATAGCAAACTCCATAAAGCCTGCCAAAACCCATCTAGTGTATGCTAAGTGTGCTGTCTGCCCATTCACATTTTTATGTTTAAGTAAAGCTGGAGATACTTACCTCAAGCTTTGCTGCTATGAATAAAGAAGAGATACCAATAAGCTGCAATAGTGTTTTTACAACATCATGTTGTGTTGCCATAAACCGATCAAAGAAATCTTGTGCTAAATAAAAAGTTTCTCTGTGAAGCTTGTACACTTCACAAACCTGGAGAGACATCAGAGATTACAAAGGTCAAGAACAGTGTTGTAAAGTCAAAACCAGATGCTACAGATGTATTAAAAAACAAACCCAAAAGCTAAAATTCATATTGGCTTTCTGCTTCACTGCCATTGTGAAGGAATATGTTAACTAGGAGCATGAGTTAAACAGTTTCCTTTGACACGAGATGACTGCCACTACAATAACTCCCCCAAAAAAAGAGATCAGAGTGAATATCCTTTTAGGAAATGCAAGCACATGTCCTAACAATGTCAGAACATCAGTTCCTCATTTTTGCAAAGCTGCATCATTCCAACACCTCAAAAGAGAAAATTCTCACAAATCCTTTAGAATTAAGAACAGAGACTATGCTGCCAATTCATCTGAGCAGCAAAAAAAGAGACTCACATCAGACAGAAGAGTCGTAGTACATTCTACATGGCAAATAACAGAGAAGTTGTACAAGACATCTGATCTCCAAAATACCACACACCTTCCTTCTTGCAAGGACTATCATAATCACTTCTGCAGCTTTTATCTGCTGTGTGACCTTAAAAAGCTTACATCACTTTGGGGACAAGTTTATTGTTATTCACTATCAATCTACTAATGAGCAACAGCAAATATTGTCAGTTTGTACACCATCAACTCAATCCATTATATATACTTTTTTAAAGTTCACTGCCATTCATTGACAAACTTTAAGATGAAGATGAGTGTCTAGTGCTACATGGGTTATGCAAAGATCATTAAGTGTACTCATGACAGTTATTAGTACACTTCAACAAAAGCACACTTGAAATACAAGCACAGAAAAGCTTACCTCCATTAGCCAGTCTAGAAGGATTGCTCTCATTTTAGGTTGCAGGAGAGGGTGCCTCTGCATATAAAATTTATCCCTCACATACGTCTCCTCTTTTTTTATCATGTTTTTCCATACGTCGTCTCTGTTTGCCCAGCTAAGACAGATCAATATGTTTAGTCTCAAAGCATAAAAAAGGAAGGCAAACTAGCACCAGCAAAACATCACTTACCCAAGAACTGGTAATGGTGAAGCTCTAGCTCGAACAAGACTTAGGTGAGGAAACTGAGAGTAATCAACACCAACTGGATCATCATCTTTATCTGGAGTAGGAATCAGCATATGGGCATTTTTGGGATCACTATTCCAGGATGGCTGTTGAAGGAAACACAAGATTTTACACTATGCCTTTTAAAATAATAATTTTAGCAGTAAATAGAAGATATTGGCCACAAATTTATAACAAGAACCATGACTGCCTCTTTAAGCTGCACAGTCACAGAATCATTGAGATGGGAAGGGACCTGTGTGACATTTTGTCCAACATCCCTGCTCAAGCAGGGCCGCCTAGAGCCAGTGGCCTAGGACTACATCCAGATGGCTCTTGTCCCATCACTGGACATCAAGAAAAAGATCCTAGCTTCATCTTGTTTATATCCTCCTTTCTGGTATTTATATGCAATTTACAGAATCTCCCCAAGCCTTCTTTCCTCATGGCTAAGCAGTTCCAGCTCCCTCAGCCTTTCCTTATAAAAGAGACACACTCTGGTCCCTTAATCATCTCAACGGACCTTTGCTGGACTCCTTCCACTGCGTTCAAGTCTCTCCTGTACTGAGGACCCCAGAACTGGATACAGTACTCCACGTGTGGCCTCACCAGCTCCAAGTTTGCAACTAAAGCTGAAGAACACTTACCCTGTCCTCCTCTTGAAGGACCACAACTGTTTCATGGAACAATATCCAAGTCAGTCTCCTATTGTAATGTAGCATTTTGGTTTTATCAGAAATATGCTTGCCTACAGCTAAAGAATAAGCAGGTGGAACCTTAAAACCCAAATAAAAGGTCAGGATTTCTATCAAGGAATATGTAGATGGAACACTGAAAGTCATGGTTCCATGTAAAGCAACCCTGACAATAAACACAGCAAAATAATCATTTAAGTAATTTCTTACTTGTTCTTCCAGCAGTGATGGAAAAACAAAGCACTTATGACACAAATGTTTTCAGAATAAAGCAAGTACATATTAATCAATTCTCATTAAAGCATCAAGTTGACCTTTTCATTTACATTAATATACATGCCCAGGCCTGCCAACATCAGACATCTGACACTTCACCCACAGTATCCTTTTACTTTTATTTGGACCAGAACTGAAATTGACGTTTACCTTTCTCCTGCCTAACTCTGTTTAACAAAGATCTTGGTGTACGCTTCACACAGCTACCCAGGAAAAATATTACTATTCTATTTGGTAGTAGAATACAAAGCCAGCCCCATGTCATCATACCTAAGCAAATTAAAATTTTGGCTTTTCTGCCTAACAATGAAGTCAGCCATCTTGCTGCGAGCTGATCTGTTCTGCACCACTAAAAGGAGAGAACTCCCTAACAAGGTCTCTAATGTGCTTTAGGAAAAATAAATAATCAGAAGCATCATCAGATACTAACAAGTAAAATGCTCTACATGAAGTTTTGCCTCTTGTAAAGAAGCTTCCCCACCTGATTTTTGCTGTCCTTGCTATAAATGACATCACTTTCCAACAAAATGGCTACCACCTAGCACGAGCTTTAAAAAAAGAAACCACTGACTTGATGAAACAAAAACCACATTTCACAGTTCACTCACAGTTAAGACTTCTTTGTACTTCTGAGTTACTGAAACACAGATGGATAGCTTTTCTTCTTGGAGATCTGCATGCAAATCTAGCATAGCTACATACCCAGCCATGCCACAATTTAATTTGGGTGGGGTAAGGCAAAAAGAGGGAATACTATCTTTATCTAAAAAGTTACAGATTCCTTACAAACTGAAAGTTTAAATAAGTGTCACATCAGCATTGACATAAGTTAATTTTTGTCCTCCCTCAAAACTAGAGTTTAGTCACTCTTTGTTCTCCAAACTGCATGGCAAGCCCAGCTGCCAATAGCCTTTGGAGAAGTGCTGTCTTAAGAGTTAACCAGCAAACCAACAGAAAAGTAGTAGATTATACATACATATATAAATATATATCTATTAGAAGTGCCTACTACATCAGCGTCTTCTGAAGAGGAAGGGAGCTGCTCCACCAAGTTCTCAACCAAAGTAGGTATCTCGCATGCTACATGGCAGCAGGAACAATTGATTTAAGAGATTTCACCACCCCTAATCTTCAGTAAGAAAACACAAATAAAGGGTCAGGAGCCTCTTTGGTATTTTCAGAAGTAAAAACGAAGTTTTTGATTAGATAATGTTGCTCACCACAACAACTGGGAAAGAGATGCAAGTAACCGAAAAAAGCATATGGCTTAGCAAGGGACAAGAAGGAAACATGCAGGGGCCTCAAAAGAGGGCAGCTATTGGGAAAGGAGACAGGAGTCTGAATTAGCATTGGTGAGGGAGCACCATAGCTGTAAATCAGACTCTCCAGTCTTTAACAGCAGATTTAGCAAGACATTCAACCAAAGTTAAGAAGCAATATCAAGAAACTGCATTACACCACATTGTAACTGTAAAGAAGTAGGAGCCACCACTGAAAAAAGAAGCAGTTTAAGGCAGAGAGGGTGTGAGGAAACCACGAAGAGCTTCCTTTGGGCTTGCACTGTGCCAGCCTGAAAGCAGAGAGCTGACAAAAAGCAACAGATGTTATGGAGAATCTGTGCTGCCTAGTGGAGGAAATCCTGCAGTCCTGGGCTTACTTCTGAGGCAAACAGGAGCTGAAGTAGGATGCAAGCCAAAAAAATCAGTGGGGAAAACCGCCTCTACAAATCTATATGGAGCCCAACAAAAAAAGCTTGGTGACACCTACAGGAGTATTCCAGACACAAATAGAAACAATTGTTCAGAGAACAATCTTGTTAACAACTTGTTAAGAGTTCTCCAACCTCAGAACCAGATACAGATTGGAAAGTGACCAAAGCAGTTCACCAAGGCAGCCAAATCCATACAGCTCCAAACAAAGAAAAGCCAGGAGTTCAGGGGTGCTTTTTTAAAGCTCAAATATTCCTATGCCACAGTTTTCTGCAGCATGTTGTCATTCACCAGCATAGCAAATGTTCATTTAAACAGATCTTTTGGACATCCTTCGAGCATATAGGCCAGACACAAAATGGAGGAGGCAGTAAACACTGGGGATGTGGGTTACAGGCCACGCAGAGGCTTCAGTGAAGCCACCACACTTAAGAATACAAGCTGCTGAGACACTCATGCACCTCAACATGAACTAGAAGCCCACAGAACAAGCTTCCCAAGTCAGGGCAAAGAGGGCAGCAGGAAAGCAGAGGAAGAGGAAGGCAGAATGGAGTTTCAACCCCATTGAAACAGCAAGGACTTCTAGCATGGAAATTGAAGGGAAAGGAACAGGAGGGGGACAGGTCTGTTTGCCTCACCCTGAAAAGCAGCACCTTGTAACAGTGACATCAATATCAGCTACTAGACTGCAGCCTTAGTTTGCCCGTCAGAAACAATAAGACCTCTAACTCTAGCCATTTTTCACTCACAGGATGCATTAGGCTTAGGTATAGGGTTTTTCTTTGTCATCAGAAAGAGATTCCAGAAATAATAAGCAGGAGAGAGAAGAGCAACTCACATTATTAAGTTGCTCCAATTCTTTTTAAATAGCATTGGTGCTTCTACTACTTTTAATTTTCTAAAGAGTCTGAATGTTGTCCTACCCCAGATGAGGGCCAAGTCAAGATCTCAATCTGGATATAGTTTACATTCTTTTCACATCTGTTTGTCTGAAGATTTGTAAACTGCTTTTGAGGGAGGTTGTTTTGTTTGTTTAAATTGGATTTTTCAAAGGTAACTTAGGCTGGTTAAAGAAACTTTTTGGAGGATATTTTCAAACCTGTTAGGTGGAACATTCTGACAACAGTAAGACCAGATTCTGGAAAAGCGTCTCATGAGACATTAAACCTATTTCCTGAGAGTTTACTTCATCTTCTTTTCACCTGAAAAGATTAGTTAGTTTCATATTAAAAAAACCCAAACTTCTATATTCAATTATCTGCTCTAGAGGGAGGTGGCCATATAATTTGTATCACAATTGCATGGATGACTCTAATCTAGTTAGATTAATTTTGTTTTACACGGAGCCTTGGAAGTGTATCCATCCACAGAAAGCAGCCAGAATTAGCAGGAGAATTGCTAGCAGAATTACAGCAGTGCCAGTCCTCTAAAAATCAAACACAGAATTTATGCAATATTCTGCTGTCACAAACCTGATGATATAGCCACCCTTTCATCACATAAAGGGTAACAGCATCCTAATTAAGAACTCGGGCCTTATGTTCAACAAACTAATGAATTGACCATGAAGATGCCGTAAAGTGGGATGTGACTGATATTTTGCCTTGTGTATAAACTAGTGTCAGTAAACAATTTATTTAATGTAGAAGTCATGTGGTATAGGCTGCACTGGATTTATAGCTACTTGCATTTTAGAATTGTTGTGCCTCAACAAAATAACTGTCTCACTGGCTATCATACAAGCCTGCTATACTGCTGCTGGAACAGTAAACATATTCTCATTAGTGGCCCATGGCAATTTATATCAGAATAGCTTGTGTCACACCACAGACTCAAGAGCTGCTGCTGTGCAGCCAAATGTTAGCTTTTTTTTAACCGGATCTGTAACAATCTGGCTACTTTGTCACAACAAAAAAAAAAAAAACCCAAAAAAAAACCAACTCTCCATGAAGGCATAGATACACAGATACACATTTTACTTATGGTTTACAAAATCAAAGGGGCAAATCACACCAGTATTCTAAGATTAACTTTAAAAACTCCCAAATAAATATTTTGGATGCCTACTGCCTAAATTATCTAAGTTTTAATTTACCTGTCATTCCTGAAGTAACACTGAATGGCTACCGGGCCAGGAACACAGAAATGAAAGTCTTTATCTACTTTCAAAGTTGAAGGTCAATGTATAGAAAACATTTCAAGTTTCTTTCACTGTCTTTATGAAAGAAGGTGGAATTGGGCTCCTGTGAGGTTTTTAACAATACCTTATTATTATGCAATAAACATGCGTAAAAAGCCCTTGCTTAGATCAAGCAGAATGAATATTTTGGTGAAGGAGAAAGCAGTGGTGAAGGACAGGCAGCTCTTCCTTGTCAGAAGTGAGAAATTAGTTTAATATACAGCACAAGAGAAAGACAGAAGGGAAGGAGAGATCCCCTCATTAAATGCTCACCATTTGAGCCCTGCTTAATATGTTGACTGATAACTAGTATACGCAGTTGCAACAAGCAGAGGCCATTCCAAACAATGATGCCCATCTGTTATGGTAGCACTTTAGTCTTAGAACTCCCAGCTGCCACTTCTGGTTACATGTGCCACATTATGCATAGCCTTGCGTACCAAATGAGCATGGTCTGTGCTCCCCGATCATGACTTTTGCAGCTTAAGTATCACCCTGCATGTGCATTAACAGGCTGAAGTCTTAGTGCCACTGCCGGAGCAAGCAGGTGTGTACATGAAGGAAAAAAGGGG
>NW_009911870.1:0-1874 GCF_000696875.1 Nestor notabilis
ATTTTATTTTTTATTATTATTTTTTTAATTATTGGGAGCAAGGAAAATCACCGTGGTGGTTTGAGCCCATCCCTTAGTAAGACCTAGTTAAGTCGCCAGACCTTGCTACCATGCAACTATATTTATTATTAGGTATGTTGCTTTTAAGAAGATTTAATCAGCATCTTGAGCTGGTAACTCTTTTGTTTAGTTTCTGTAGCTATGGAAGTGTGATTTACAGAGATTTGTACGGGTCATGGACATCTTTCCAGACTTACTGTGTATATTTAGACAGGACTTTGCTTGGTGTTAAAAAGTGTATATTTTGAATAGGTTCACACACAGTAGCAAACAATACCGACATTGTAAAGGCATGTACAACGAGTATTGAAACGCAGCATCCAGACTTCAACTAATCTGCCCTCAATAAAGCTGAAATAATTATCCTAAGCCGCCTTTCTAGAAGAAAAATCATTGAGGAATTCAAAACTTTTTTAAAGATCTTTTCTGCATTCCGATGGAGATCGAGGGGTGAGGCTTGGAGCCCAAACTACTTTCAGACATCAATGGAGGGAAGGAGGGGGGGGAAGAGAGATATTACAATTAAAATGTGAAAACATAGCGTGACTTGCCCTATCCGAAGGGTAATAATAATACTGCTATGGGTGGTAGAAGTTCTTTAGCTGGGCTCCAAACCGGTTGTGATCCTTTCACAGCGCACTCCTCGTGAAATAATTCCAAGTGGCAGATGAATAGGTCCAGTTGGAAGAGCTGCTGGACTGGAAGAAGCCCGCTGTATTACACATTCATCTGATTTCCACTAAACTGTCATCGGTGTGCTACGCGGCTTCGCGGCCCGAATGGAAATAACTCGCCCTCTTAATTTTTAGTGATCTGCTTAAACACTTCTGTGAACAGACGTGGGGAAAACTTCTTTTTTCCTCTCCCTCCCTCCCTGGCTCATATTTCCAGCTGTACAGCTAAGGAAGGAGAGAGACTTCTCAGCCCCTCTACAGATCGACTTGGAGGTATTAACTGGACAACAATATGTTTAGCCAAAGATTTTAATACACACACACACACAAAATCTTTTTCTTTGTAATCCTTTCCTTTTATGTAAAGGATTACAGAGAGGAGGGTGGGGGGAATTCCTGCGGGAGTTTCTTAATATTTGATTCCATTTTTCTTTAAGCTGCAAATTAAACTATCTTAAAATGAATTTCCCGAATAAAACCTTTCCCCCCCCATTTTTTGATTTAATCTCCCAGACGATCATAGACTGATCGTTCGCCTATAGGTTGCACCCCTCTATTAGGATTCCAGATGAACCTTTTAAAGATTCAATATTTCTTTTCTTTCTTTCTTCTTTCTTTCCTTCTTTCCTTCTTTCCTCTTCCTTCCTTCCTTCCTTTCTTCCTTCCTTCCTTCCTTCCTTCCTCTCTTTCTCTCTTTCCTCCCAGACATATGAAACATATAACGACTGATTAAAATCTTTATTTCAGAATACCCCTCTGTAGGGCATTTCAACGCACGCCAGCTCTGTGTGCGTATGTCTGTGTGAGCCAAACAGCCCCACAGCCCTGAGATGCCTATCAGCCCACACCAAGCTGGAGCTCACTCTCCCCTCCGCGGACGCCCAGCATCGCAGCTCTGTCGCCAGAACCTCTCGCAGGGACGGAGACACCATCCGAACCCCGCGCCGGGCCGCGGGGGCCCCGGAGCCACGGGGGTCGTTCGCCAGACCTCTGGGAGCGAGTCCGGCTTCGGCGCTCTCCTAAGCCTGTTAGGGACACACTGCCGTGTCCTGCAATGTGCAGGCAGATAATTGCTGGCTCTCCGCTTTGTGCGGGGAGGCCAGGGTGTAAATGGCTTTTAATGACTGCAGCTGCTGGCTG
>NW_009911871.1:0-11875 GCF_000696875.1 Nestor notabilis
GGCAGGGTCCGGGCTGAGCCCCGGGCCGCTGGGCCCCGTCCGACACCTTGGTCAGAAGCGCCCATCGCTGCGATTCCCGGGTCGCGCAGCCCGCCGGGGTGTGTGTGTTTTGCTCCCACGGCCCCGTTGCCGCTCCGGGTGAGGAGCAGAAGCTCCGAAGAGCATCTCGGCCCCTGCCCTGGCCGAGCTGCGGCTCCTCGGGGAGCTGAGGAGCTGCCGAGCCGGTTGGGACTGCTCCATAGGGAAGCTCGGTTCGGTCCGTTCCCGGTAAGCAGCGATGTAGGGGCCCTGTCCCTGCTGAGGGCATGTCAGCCTTGTTTGGGAGGCTCGGTATGAGCCGAAGGAGGAACCGCTGGAGCCCTGGGAGGCAGCAAAATGCTGGAGCTAGTGGAAGCGGGAGATCACCCCCATATGGGGAGGGATGCAGATGTGCAGAGCTCAGAGGATAAGCTCAGATAACCTGTGGTCTCACCTTGGTGGCCTCTCAAGACAGAGACCCATCTTGCCTGAGGAGGGTGAAACAGGCCAAGCCTGCCCAGACTCACGCAATCAGAGCTGAATCTGCTCCCAGTCCCTAGCAGCGCTGCTTGGCCCGTTGGGAGGAAGGCACGGGCTGGATCCTCAGGTAAGCTGAGCGATTCTAAACACACACTCTCCGGAGGTGCTTCAATAGAAGGATCTGACCACGCAGCTCATTCCCAGAGCAGTCTCACAGCTGTGCTGCATCTATTTTTGTGGATCCCCAAGGAATGTTCCTCCAGCCATTTCTAGGAAATTAGTCACAGTGGCAGCCGAGGAGGAGCACTCTGGTAATGGTGTACTTGGCAGAAACACTCAGCTGTTCGGACTTGTCCAACTGTGTGACTATTGCACACTTACACACTACACTTTCCTAGTCAATCGCTACTTTTTTGCCTAAGGCAAAGCGTAGTGCTTGGAAAACCTTGGTTGAGGAGATGATTAGCCAGGGGCATAATTGGCAAATAGTTTGTTTTGTTTGTTCATTCCTTTTTTCCCTTTCTACTTCTGTAAAACCTTGTCTACTGCTCTTTTTACCCACCAGTCAGTCTCCTTCCCTGCACTGTGACTTACACTTAAGAATTCCTCTTGTGGGCAGCCTGCCCTGCTTTTTGACAGTGTATGCTTTGCTTAATAAATTTACTCCTCAAAGCCCAGCAATGCACACAGTGTGCGTGTATGTACATATATCGTTGGGGGACATCAGGAAATTACACCAACTGATCCAACTGATGTTAAACAGCTTCCTAAGTCGGGTCACCATCACAGAAATGATAAACATGGGTCAGTCACTTCACACAACTAAACAAAAGTGCTGGCTCTGCATGCTGGAAGAGAGGTAAAAGCTTACACTCTGCTAAATGGCAAATACAAATGTTGGTCTCAGTCAGTCCCAATGAAGCAACCTGGAGTTATTGTTCAAACCAAGGCTTTTATCAGTTTCCAGCTCAGTCACACACAGGTCTTTTAAGTCTCTATGCAAAGACCCCGTATGAGGCAAAGCAAACAAGGTGCCATTGCTGGGCTGCAGTGCAGTCTAACAGACACTGACCTACTGCCCAACCTGCTGTAATGACATGAGGCACATCGGAGGACCGGTATGTTCAGTATTCCTGCTAGGACTGCTGCAGGACAAAACCAGGCAGAAATCTGATTCAGGCTGCCTTTGCCCACTGCTTACATCTCATCCTTGTTTCTTGGCTACCTTGGATAATAAACACAGCAGAACAACCAGCCAGCATGGTCTGAGAACTAACTGCTCTTTAGCTGTGGGTATTAGTGACCTGCCACATTCTGCCACATACTTCCAAGGACCACTTGAACTTGCATATCTCACCAGAGCTGGGTGTGTGATGACTGCTGGCCTTGGGAGCCCTGCTAAAAGCAGAGGGCCAAGCACCTTCCCAGAACAACACCTTGCCTGACACTAGAATTACACAAATTTGCCTCACTGTTTTTATCATATAAACCATGGGTGCAAGGCACTTTGGCCTTCTACTTTGCCTGCTGGCTTGATCCTGGGGGTGGTTTTATTTATTTAATATTTGAGATTCTCAATTATTAGGCTTAACTTGCACTTTCTGTCTGGCTCTTATTCCTAGGAAACCATTTCTTCCCACCTCTCCTGACAGTGTTGCCTGGTTCTGCTGTGCACATGGAACCTCTTACCCAGCTAAGCTGGATGGAGGCCACCATCACCACACGTAGCCAGAGACATTTCCCAGTGAGATGGAGGGGACGGGTTTGAATCCCTTCAGACAGCAGAGGGATGTGAACCTTGGTCTCCAATGAAGCTACTTATGCTGGAATTTTAAAAAGCATTTCTCAAAGAAGAAACAAGTAGAGGGTAGTCAGCTAGAAAGGAGACCAGGGTGGTAATGTTTGCTGTGCTCGATTTGTCTCGTTATGTGAAATCAATATTGGGGAAAGTAATCTGTGATTTGTAATGCAGCAATCTTCCTTTCTCCCACCCCTTCCCAAAGCCAGCTGCAAATAAACTTGATAGTCCAAAGGCTGGTTTTATTTCTTAGAGGCTATTCCCTGCTGCACATTTGTCCAGTAAAGCAGATGCTGTTGCTGCCTCCTGAATGGGGGCAGATAGTTCTTGGGGATGCAGATCACTGTCTGTTAGTTAATGGCCCTTATTTTTGTTTGGAACAAAGAGATTTTTGTACAAGACCTCCTGCTGGTCTTGCCAATTCCATCAGGATTTGCACTGTACATGTGATGTCTCCTTCTAGTGAGCACTTAGAACAAGCAAAACAAACAAACTCCTCACACTTAGGTGTTCCTGGGCTTTTGTACAATTCCCTGGCATTTAACTGCTGACTGTCAAGTCCAGTGTCTGCAGCAGGAAACCGAAAACCTGACTAGGCAGTCAGCTGTTAATGCTTCCTGTGCTTTCTTGATGGAGGTAGGTTGACCTGCAGAGTGAGGACTAACACAGAGCCAGAAATAATGCAGGGCAGAGGTGTCTGAGCTTCCCTGCCCCTTGCCAGTGTCCACTGTGGCAGAGTGAGTTATTTCATGAGTTGTATTTCTGGCATTCATGTTTTTCCCATTCCAGCAAAAACTCTGGGAATATCCTCAGCTGTGTGTCTGCTGAGGGATCAGCTCTGTTGACAGCAGTTACTTTGTTTATAAATGCTCAATTCTCTCTGCTCTTCAGAGGCAAACAAACAGGAAGAAGATTTTGCTCGTGTGCCATAAGGCAGCTGAGTTACCTGATTAATGAGCCACTGCAGTGACCTCTATGGGCACAGGGCTCTTCAGTTGCTCTTCATCACAACTCCATCCTAGCTGGAACCAATCACATTTACAAACTGCAGGAAAATTACTTTGGTTTGGTGCTGCCTGTGGGAACAGAAGCAGGAGCAGCAACCACCTGCCCTTGTTAGGATGCTCTGCATGCAAACCCAACTTTTCCAGACCCTGCTTCCTTAGCAAATACTACGTTTTGTAGGTGCTCAGCTGTCTTCATCCTAACTTCTGTCTTTCCCCTCCCTGTCTCTAAAGCTGTAGAATACTGTTCTCAGGTCAAATCAGCTGTTCCTGGTTATCTGTAATAGTGTTTTCCACATTAGTATCTTCATTCTGGTATCTTAATGCCCCTCAGGAGTGATTTTTTCAGGAAGTTTTGTAAGTATTACTGAGTCAGGCAAAAGAATTCCTGTATAGAAATGTGAACTGCTCCATGCCACATGCCTGGCCTGAGCCAACTGCCCTCAGCACATAGCTTTTACACTGACTCTTCAATTGCATTACCTTTTAATTGTGAAATATGACCATACCACAGTTCACTGGCTGAGGGTTGGCTACAGGTATTCCGTTTATCATTCACTAGCAGATACACTTCTAACCTCTGACTTCATGTTTGCAGGGCCATCAAATAGCCAAGGAGCTGGCAAAGTCAGCCTCTTGAAGAAAGTACCAGCACTAAAGGATGGAGACTTTACCCTAGAAGAATGGTAAGAACTCAGTCCTTGCAGCTCTTTGGTTACCAGTAACCTGTGCAGCATTTAAGAGACATCATTCCCACTGAGGATCACAGAATTCATGAACATGCTGGTTATTTTCAATAGTATAACCTCATTTGCTCTGTTTCCATTTTCCATTTGAATTATCTTTCAGAATGCAAACAAACCAGCTGACTTCACTTCTTGGTCTTACCCTGAATGCATCAAAATGTGATTATAAACATTCCTGGGAAATGTTTACAGCTTATAAAAATCCCTTGTACCCTGGGAAAGATCCTGTTTATCCTAGTTAGTCGTAATGGCCAAGTAAACACCTACAGAGGTAAAAATTAGGGTTTACATTGTAAGATTCATATGGAGACTGGTTAATGGTGTCATAATATTGAAATAATTGAACTGCAGCAGTATCAGCATAGCAGGAGGATCTGCATCTTCTTCCATTTTGTCAGCATAGGATTTTCTGTGGTGTCTCTTTTGTAGTAACAGCCTACAGATTGCTGCAGGTGATTTCTCCTGCCGATTAATGAACGTATAAACATCTGGATACACACAAAAACGTTCTGTAGACTTTCCTTGCTGGGACTTACACTGACTTCAGCGGAAGCTGCAGGCTAGATACAGACCTGATGAAAAGGCATCATAACCAATGGGTTATGAAACTCTCTAATGAGAGAGTTTCATTTCATACACAGGCATATAAACATGCACAGGCCTCAGAGAGGTGGATCAGAACAGTTGAGGAGCAAGTGGAGTTAGCAGTGGTGATGGATGATTTATCAAGGTTTATTGTTTGTTCACCCCCGTACTGTCCGGCAGTGCTCTGCACCATGGAACAGTGCTGTGATTTTCCAGCAGGTTAAAGTTTTCACAGGATCTAAGGTGATTAAGTGCTGCCTGATGTCCATGTGAATTAGATGCTTATCTGTGATCCCTAGACTCCAGCAGAAATCCTGATCTGAATGCTTTTTAGTGGAAGAAGCAAGTTCAGAAAGGACAGGAGAGGGAGCTTAGGTGAAAGCATTCTGCATTGTCACTCCGTGCCCCTTTTTGTCTCGTTACTTTCTGAGCAGCACTGCCATCCTGCTGTATCTGAGTCAAAAGTACAACACACCCGACCACTGGTACCCATCAGACATACAGAAACGGGCCCAGGTAGATGAATACCTCTCATGGCACCACACCAACATCCGCGCTAATGCTCCTAAGACCATGTGGATCAAGGTAAGGAGACTGAATGTTAAAATGCGAGTAAAGCCATGTTTTCCTGGCAGAATACTGAGCATTTGAACAGCCCCAATTTGGAGAGAGTTCGTCTCCAAATGAAATAACATATCCTGAAATAACAAACCTAGCCCATTCCTAGCTGAGGGGGGCTGTCAGACAGGGAGCTGTTCCCAATTGCTCAACATCAGGATCTGGCAAAAGCAGCTTCAGTCATTCTGTGACAGGTCTGGTACAGAAGGTCTCAAAGCCCAACAGACTTCCATTGCCTGGATTTGTGAACAAATATGTAACAGATTGGATATTGCCTCCAAGGGCCTCTCCCTCACTGCACAGCTGTGCAGAGTGTGCACATAGGCAGAAGTTTTGCTTCTTTGGCGAGCATGTGCTCCGTTGCTGGCAGCAGCAAGGCTTGCATTCTTCATACAAGTCCCTGCAGTCCCATCTGGGTGGAAAGCCAGAAGGAGCCTTCTGCTTCCAGCACACTTAGGTACTTCTCTGAAACAGAAATAGAACAGAGACACAGAGATAACAGCAACATTTCTTTATTCAGTGTGGTCAGATGAACATACATTTTTGGCAAAATTGTAAGAATCACCCTGAGGCAGAAAATCACTCACTGTCAGATGATGTTGCAGGGCATTTATTTCCAGCCAACTCACCAGGCAGTTAATGCAACTATCCTTGGAGAGACCAGGGTGCAAAGACAGCCCTTCAAGTGAAGCTGTGGTATGGAATTTCAGGGTTGCTAGTAAGCAGGTAAGAACTTCACTCTTCCTGTGTAAGGTCTGCCCTTGTTTGTGCCTAACAAAGCATATCAGGACCAGCCTTTTGGTTTAGTGACACTTGAATTTTTGGCTAGAGAGCACAGAGAAGCAATTCAAATATGAGTCAGATTCATACAAGAAGCAGTTTCTTCCAGTCTCTGGAGGCTGCTATTGGGAAACGGAAAGAAATCCAACCAATTGCTGTTGCTAAGTAGATAACCCAGATACAGAAAAGATCCTCAGAATAACTGAAAATAGGGAAACATATAAAGCCACCATGTAACACAAGGCATATTAGGTAGACATGGGAGAAGATGGACTGCTCTGAGATATGGGAAAGGAAGAAGATGGTGTTTCATGTGATTATATTCATGCACAATTAGAACCTTTTAGGAAGAGAGGTGGCCATGAATTTTCTGGGGAAATAGATTCCACATGTATTTGGCAAAAATCCTAGCTTGGATTAAGCAGTCCCAACTTGAATTGTTGAAAATACCAGCAGTAAGTAGAAATACAGTCCACTCCCACCAACGGAAATTTGTATCCTTAATTCTTCTCTAAATAAGCTATGTTTCTTTAGCTGTGGTAGGTGGAGGCACATTGCTGTTAAAAACTGTGGGCTCTGATAGTGTGTGCACCTCTGTGAATGATGGAAAATCTCATGGAAAGGCAACCACCACCCGTGCTAGCAAGTCTGTGGAGACAAGGACCACCCTTTCCATAATTACTCTGGAAAAACTTCTAGTGCTTTAAAGAATGATGCTTGGGAGGCCACAGAAGGGCTGGTGTAAAAATGGTGCTTACCCATTCCCAGCCTCGCTGGCTGCTGTCACGCAGAGGAAGCTATTTCCTGCATTGCCAGACAGTGCTGACACACTCCAGTCCTTCCTACGCTCCCCACCGCAGCCACCACCATGCCCTCCTTCCCATCACCCTGCCTGCAGCACCTGGCCACACAACAGGGTGGATATAGGGTGGGCTGGGGTGCAGGCAGCCTGCTGAAACACAGGACACAGCAGAGCTGACTATGGCAGAGATGTGTCTTCCCTGGAGCTGTTGCTCTTTTTGTAACCCACCAAGGTGGAGTGGCAGGGCACAACTGCCAGGAATCAAATTAGGTGAATCCTTGATTTTGTTCTGCACATTGCTGCCCATTAGCTGGAGGTTACTGTCACAGCAGATCAGCCTCTTACTTATGTGCTTTCTGTCCACGAGCTACTCATAAGTATAGCAGTCCCTGAAGCTCTAGCATCATCCCCTCCTGCAGCTTGGCTGCAGGATCACTGACCATCATGAGTTCATGGGGTGTAACTTAAGTGACCACCACCAGATCCATGAGAAAATGGCTGGCTGTACTCTTAAATTCCTTTTCTCCTCAGGTGCTGATTCCCCTCTTCACAGGGCAGCCACAGCCCCCTGAGAAACTCCAGGAGGTTATGGAGGGGCTGTTCGCTTCTCTGAAGCAATTTGAGGAGAGGTTTCTGCAGGACAAGGCTTTTATCATCGGGAGTGAGATCTCTCTGGCAGATCTTGTGGCCATTGTGGAGCTGATGCAGGTGAGTGCTGGAATGTGGTAAGGAAGGCTCAGTGCAAGGAAAAACAGATGCTGCCGGGCAGGGAGGGGTGCAGCATGTGGAGAGAGGAATGAGGGTGAATCTCAACACAACTAAGACAATGAGAATATGGGAGTGGGTTTAGAAAAGCAGTTTAAAAAAAGAGAGGGAAAAGAAAAAATGCTGGTTGCAACAGATCTCTTCTGTTTCTCTCCTCTCACAATACTTCTTCATCCTTTATCATGACGTTATTTTTACCCTCCAGAGAAGGAGGTGAGAAGCAATAGCAGACAGGTCTGATGAAATAAGAAAATGATATTCATATTCTATTTCAGATGGTACTTGCTCATGCAATGTTCAGAAGACGCAAGACTGATTCTCAAACACAGGCAATCAAGTCTGTTACAAACTGGTTGTTTCTGCCAGACCAGCAGGGCCAGGATCCTGCAGCCCAGAAGTGATTCCTTCTGTATCCCAAAGACTGAAAAATAGCAGTTCTGCTTCTCTACAGCATTGTGTTTCAGAGAGTGGCACAGGCAGAAAGTAGAAGTGAGGTAGATGATGTCAGCTAAGACATAAGTTCAGTTAAATACTTAGTGTTTTGTGCGGGAGTTTTGCAACACTCCCTAAGGCGAACTGTGCAGTTGGCCCTGGAACTGTCAGCCCACCATATCTTCAATGCTGCAACTGTAAATCTCTGACAAGTGGTAGGCATCTCTGCTGCTCATAACGGCTGTTCTGGAACTCAGGAATTTACTTGTAAATGCCCTTTAAAATACAGGCCAGCTTCTCTGTCCTCCACATAGACACACCCAACCGGAGATTTCCCTCCTTCCTAGTGCTCCTCTACACGCTCATCTCCATTTTTTCCCCACTTTTGGTGCCTGTGGTCTTGGTGAAGTGACTGCTCGATGCCTCACTGTTGCTCTCTCCCCCTTTCTGCAGCCTGTGGGAGTTGGTTGTGACATCTTTGAGGACAGACCTCGGCTGATGGAGTGGCGCAGGCGGGTGGAGGATGCTGTGGGGAAAGAGCTTTTCTTTCAAGCCCATGAGATGATCTTCAATATCAAAGAACTGAGCAACATTCAAATTCATCCACAGCTGAAGGAGTATCTGGCACCTGTGTTGATGGAGATGTTGAAATGAATTAATCTATCTTACCATTTTTCATGCCCCTTTTGTTTTAACCTCTTCTCTGACCTCCAGTTCTACATGTAAGTGGAAAGAGCACCACAATTCTAACACAGAAATTGCAGAGTGTTTCTTCCCCCACCAGACCTTTCTTGTATCTTTATGCATGGAAGCTGGGGAAGGTTTAAGACCTGAAACATTAAATTTATACAGAAGGCTGAGGCCCTACAGGTCACTTAACATGTGCATCTGAGTTTTATTTCAGCATCACTCTTCTCAGAGATGGTAGTGACACAAATGGTATTTCCTGACAAAAATTTAGCCAGCCTACAAACTAGAAACATTGGGGAACTGTATAGGATGAGAATCGTTGTTTTCATGTGATTTTAACATCTGCAGCTCCTTCTCAAGTGGCAAGCACTGCAAAGCGTGTCTTATCCTCACCTTCCCAGCACGTGTCTACACAGACGGCACAAAACTACAGGTGGTCACAAAGTGAAGTTTCTTATTGCTGAGGCATCTTGCTTGGCTGTCCATGCACGCTCCACACTTCTATTTGCCTTTACATTCCTGTAAGAAGTTTCCTCATCTACAACTGTGAATCTTCGTAATTCCTTGGTTGTACAACTGCTCCTCATTTCTGGAAGCCCGGGTTTCTTTGGTACTTGGTCTGCCCGTACACATGATAGGGGCTGTTCTTGGAGATACGTGCAGTAAAGACCAAGCCACTTGAAAAAGCTGATGGTGGCCACAGCCTTTGTTTAATTGCCTAACTTAAATACTCTTGCTATTATATAGGGAATACTATGAGAGAATGAATTGACAGTGATTACTTGAAAGATATAATAGCAACCAGATTGGTTTTGTCTGTGGTAAAGCTGCAATAGCAATCCACGTTTCTCCCAGAAAATGCAGAGGGGGAGTAATCTAGACATGGTCTTCTGGGACTGTTTTGGATGGAAGTTTACCAAGTAAGTCACCCTGTGCAGCTGAAGGAGTAAGAGAGATTTTGTGGCATTGAGCAACAGACACCTCACAGTAAAAGGACAGAGAGTTGTTTTGGAGCTTTGGGGCTCTTTTTCTTGGCAAATACAAAACCCTTTTGTACTGCAGTATAATTTATGAGGTAAAACTGAGAGGATCCAACCATTTCTAGTTTTTTCAGTTGAAAATAGCAAATCGTAAAGGATGCAGAAACCGCATCATATGCACATATCTCTGCATATTTCCATTCATAAGTAGTTGTTGCCTCTGAACCTTACCCTGAAACCCTTGCTTAAGAACTCTTCCTGTAAAGAACAGGACAAAATGAGTAAATAATCCAGGAATTGCTTCTCTCACTAATCAAATAACTTGTTTTCTCTCCAGTACTACCATGTCTTGGCTAGTGACTTTTCTGCTGATAAGTTCTATAAAACCTGATGTGTTCTGGTGATGTTTTTCACTAATGTTTCAGTACTAGATACTACTGTTTTAGTCCAGAGCCTAGGGAGAACTTTAAATTCCCTGTCTGAAAAGAGAATTCCATTATATACTTCAGCTTCCATGAGCAGGACATTTTGTCTTGTGATTGTGTTCTCTATAAAGACAAGAGACCTGACTAAAGGCCCTCTCTTTTCATGCACCAAAATACTAGAAACAGGCACATGATTATTCCCATCCTTTCCTTTCTTCCCAAGCTGAATAATATGGTTTTTATTGATCTTTTATTCACAAAATATTGTCTACAACTGAGTTAAATTTTAAATGGGAAATGGTTGGGGGTTTTTATATATATATCTATAATTTTGAGAGTGGAATTTCTAAGTGGATGATGACACAGGCAAATGTCTGCAGGAGGGAAAAAGCTGCCATGATTTTCCAAGGGCTGAGCAGGTTTGAGACTACTTGCTGCTGTGCTGTCCTGTTTTGGTTGTATGTTCATCCCCCTACAATCATTTTAATTGCCAGCTTCAAGACAGAAACAATAAACCAAATGTCTTTTGTCTAATAAAAACTCTGTGAGGCTGCGAACAATCTGCCATTCATATGATGAGCCATCAAGAGTGAAGGAGAACACATATCATTAAAGATGTTTGTGACAGTCCCATGTTCTGTTGTAATTTCTGACATCTGATGACTTGAATCTGTTATTTTCCCTTTGGAGGCTTTCTAATACGCTGGTTTCTTGCCATGTGGGGTTTTTTTGGCCCTGGAATTGGAAGGGACTTAGTATTTAAAGGAATGAGGAACAGAAAATGGATCCTAACTGGCATCTTACTTGGAGGTAGTGACTCCTAGTGATCAGGCAGTGGTGGGCTTGCACCTGGGGTTTGCAAGCTGGGTGAATACCCCCACTGCTTTCATTTCAGTGACAAACTTGGGATCATCTCTTCTATTTACAAGATAATATCTGTAAATTTACCCTCGAATCTAATGGTTTTCCTGGGTTACTTTTTCTGCTGCTTTCCTGGATTTGAAGGCATGTCTGTGTTACAGCTTATGACCACAGGCAGCCACCGCCTGCCTGCCCGCCATGTCCCATTCCCTCTCTGTCTGTGTCTCTCGTTACAATCTCTGTCCTAGAAATCTTTTTCCAGCCTTATCGTTGTCTGGTTTACACACACAGCTCCTTGTGCCAGTATTGTCTTCATTAGCACCAGTAAAGGCCAAACAATTTCTCCAGGGAAAAAAAAAAAGCGCAATTTCATCAGTTTTCATTAGAGTTGTCTAGAACTGTAGAAAACCCAAAAGTACAGGGCCGATTTTCACAACAGTGCTGTGCCTTAAACAAGATGCCCTTTTAGTCTAGCTGGTTCACAATCTTTTGTTGTAAATGAGCATGTGTAATGCTCACTGGACAGTTGCTGAGCTTCTGAGAAAGCTCTGATGTCTAGACTAGACACCTCTGATCTGCAGATGAGACTGTCCCTGTGAGGCAGCCCGGGGGGCCTTGCAGTGCATTCTTAACCCTCCCTGTGCGGAGGTGTCCATTGCGCTGACCAGAAACGTCTTCCACTTGCAGCAAGGACTGTCACAAAACTCGTTCAACCCATCCCTCAGTGAGATGTGAGTTTCTGGCTCTCAGCGTCTCTAAATCACATCCCAGCAAAGCACAGTGTCAAAAGCGAAGGGCCCGAAAACCACCTGGGGCAAGCCAGGGAACACCCGAAGGCTGTGGCTGTGGAAGCGCAGGGCGCTCCCGCCTTGCTGCAGCAGCCCCGGGACC
>NW_009911872.1:0-2661 GCF_000696875.1 Nestor notabilis
GGTCACCCCAAAACCCACAGCAGCATCTTCAGACCCCAGTGCTTGCTCTCGCTGCTCTGGGCACCGCACACATCCATCCCACCAGCCGGCTGCTTCCCGCAAGGCTCTGCCCACCACCTAAAATTAGCTCCAGCTCTACTGGCCCCTCCCCGGCCACCCCCCGCAGCCGGAGCTCTGCCAGCACACGCTCTGGGTCTGTCTGATCCCCCCGGCAGTGAGGGGGTAGGGGATAAACCAGCCTTCTCCATTGCTCACATCTTGCAAGCCACCTGTGAGCGAGAGATTCCTGGTGTTATTTCTTGCAGGGTGAAATACAGCCCTGAAGTCACCTTCTGGCTTGTAAGAGGATGGATGAGGATGAGATCCGGGCTGGCTTTAGCCAGCTGAGACCTGGCATATCTCATAACATAGCCCTGGAAGGGAACGGGCATGCTGGGTTTTGGTGCTGCTGCTGTCTCATGGCACTTAACAGGGGATACTGGGGACATCAGAGCATTGAATCCATTCGGGACCAGATGAGGGGACACACTCCAATGGAATTTGCATCACCAGAACGGATGTTCTTCGACAATTGGATACTCATGTTTCTATGGATCCTTCGCCTGCAGAATCCCATCAGCTGTGCCAATGCAGAGCCCTATACGGACATCATCCCCAACTGCTACCCCTAGGGATGAGACTGTGGGGTTCATGGCCTGTCACCTCCAAAGGTCTCAGCCACATGTGCTCACCACAAACCCTATACAGGGACCCCAAACCAGCACTCAGCATCATGACTCCCCTGCTCCCCACCACCACGGGTAGATGAGCAGCCATCCAGCACCTCAAGGAGGTTCTGCTGGGCCCCTTGCTCCCATTGCACCAAGAGGGGAAAACCGGAGCACCGGGAATTGTAGCGGCATGTCCAGACCTGCAGCAGGATGCGGCCGCGCGTTATCGCAGAGGGGGGGTGGCTGCCCCTGCCACGTGCCTGCTGCAGGCTGGTGCCGCTCACCCCATCATTACCTACCCTCCCTCCCTTCCTCCCTCCAAAAAAACATTTCATAAGCCTCCACGTGACAGTGGCAATAGCAAACACCCATGCGCTTCAGGAGCCTGCCCCAACCGCAACACGCAGGTGCCTGGGCACCAACCCCAGGTTACACCTCGGACACACAGATGGAGGAGCTCAGAGCATGGTCTGGCCACCCAGCAAATCTCCTAGGGATGAGAGCTCTGAAAATCAAAGCTATTTGGTTATATCACATCCACCAGCAGTGGATGCAACACTACGGCAGCCCCGCCAGCCCCCTGCAATTGCCATCTAGGGTTTAATAAAAGAGAAGCTCCTAGAAATGGGACACTTTTTGGACAGCATCCGTCCCATCAGTTGATGGGATCCCAACCCTACAAAGAGCCCCAGGATGGCTCTTGCCACGCAAATCCTGGCAGCACCCTTCATTAGGGCTTTGCAGCCCATTCTCCTCTTCCATCCTCTGCTCCCACGGATAGGAGGAGGTCCTAAAGCAGGATAACACACAGTTTTCCTGCAAACAGCCCAAAATTGCCCATGTCCACAGTTTCCAACCAAGCTCACCTGCCACCGGCCTCGTGCTCGCTGCTTTTGACGGGAGCCACGCAGTTACTCGCTATTTAATACATTAATCACTGCTGATTGGCAGTGCCACCCCCTCCTCCCCAGAGCCGGGATCTGCTCCACACCACCAGGAAAGGCTCCTTCCCTCAGCACAGTGCCAGGGCCACCGGGAATCACCTCCCAACCCGCTCTGGTGGTGGCAAGATGGGGATTAAATGGCAATTAAAAGGAGATGCTGTTTCTGGTCTCATGATAGATAGTGACTGTATGTCATGGGAAATGGATGCAAGTCCCTTTTACTGATGGATGTGGGGGCTGGAGGGGGTTTTGCTTTGCAGGAAGGTGATGTTAGAGGTGGGATGGCTGCTGGAGGGTTCATCTCTACACCCCTTTGCCCCCCAAAATGCCTTGGTTGAAGCATCCCCCTGCTCCAAGCTGAGCCCTGACACTGCAGTCACCACAGTGGGGACGAGGGTCCTTGCAATACACAGTGCCACTCACAGAAGGCAGCTGGAGCCCGTTGTGGAGCTCACTGCTTTCGAAGGGTTATTTTTGTTAGAAAAGCCGGTGCGGTGCCAGCCCCGGGCAGGGATCTGGGTGCCCAACATTCCCTGGGGACGGGAACATCACCCCGTGTCACCCACCTGGGAGGGGGGGGAAGGCCGACCCTGCAAACCAAAACAGGACCAAATCCAGCCCCTTCTCTCAATAGGGCAATTGTGCCCGTCCTCTCCCACGGGGAACTGCTGGGAACCTCGCTCAGACAGCACTGCAGTGACAGTCACTTGCTCCACAAGCAGGGTCCCAGTCCCACCACTCCACACCCATTTCTCCCCCAGTTTTGCTGTTGGATGGTGAGCCCTCGCCCCACATCCGCTTTGGGGACCCTCTTCTCCCATCCCAAAGTGAAACAACTCACCCTAAAAGCGGGTGCATGGAAAAGCTTTGGAGGTCCCAAGGGCCGGTGGGTGCAGGGGGTGGTGTCACCAGCCTGGCAGCCCCCCAGTTCTCTACCCATCATCGCAAGCACCCCAAAACCGGGTAGGGGGGTGGCAGCTCCACTGGCAGGGCCCCCCAGGGCAGTG
>NW_009911872.1:2889-3236 GCF_000696875.1 Nestor notabilis
TCCACAGCCCTGGCAGGGCCTCCACTACGATTTCCAGATGGTTTCTCCCCAAAATACAGGTGTTTTTCTCACCCAAGTACAGACCTGAGCAGTTTCAGGGGGTGGAGACGGTTGGCACTGTGATGGCTTGGACTTATTTTCCTTCCAAAGGGGTTAAGGAAGAAAAAACACACACCAACCCCAAACCCAAGGAGGGTGTAAAAATAAAATAATAATAATAATAATAAAGATGACACACTGCTGAAAATTATACACCTAATTGCTGCCTCGTTAGCAATGCGCCCTTATGACGAGGCACAAAGTGTTTAGCATACAGTCACTGTAATAACTCTTATTATTTCTGCTGC
>NW_009911873.1:0-1298 GCF_000696875.1 Nestor notabilis
CATCCCTGCAGCTCCCGTGATGAGGAAGCCCCTGTGGTTCTGTCCTTTCAGGAGAGCGAAGACTTGGAGAGGCAGAACGCTGCGCTGCGCCGGGAGATCAAGCAGCTGACGGAGGAGATGAAGCACTTTGCCTCGATGCTGAGCTCCCACGAACCGCTTCCTGACGTCCCCGCCGCCGCCTCCAGAAGTGCTTTACGCCACACATTCCTTCCACCAACCCCATATCAGCTCCCCACGCTTCCAGCACTGAGCCAGCCAGCGGGATGACAGCCTGCCAGCTCCACCGACAGCAAGAAGCAACTTCGTGGGGCTCACTTTTCCCTCCAAGGGAGAGGGATAGATGGAAGGACGGACAGGCATCCCTTCTTAAAGTGTGTACTCTGAGTGACTTGCCTAAGACCTGCTCCCTGTGCAGAAATGGAAGAGCCACCAGGAGGCATCTTCAGGCAATTTCCAACTTGGATCCTGGGAAGCGGAGGCATTCACGGAAGGGCACCAACCCCCTTCTTCCCTGGTGCTTGCTTGCAGGAGCATGTGACACTGGCAGCCTCCACGCAAGCGCCTGGCTGCAGCATGCCACAGCTCGAGCTCCAGGGAGAGGAACGGGAGCGGGGGCAGAGGGGAAGGTTTGGGGCCACAGAGTACCAGGGCAAAACTGGTTTATTTTTGTAAAATAAAGATTGAAAATGCTTAACTCTTTGTTTCCAAAATAGGACCTGAGCCACTCTTAAGGCCCAGGATGACATAGGGAGGATGCAGGCAGCAGGAGGCGAGAGCTAGGAGCAATGGTTTGTGGGCTGATGTAGTCCCTGGGGGAGATGGGTCCCTCCTTGCTGCAGGGCTGGACCAGGTTAATGGGTTTGGTATGCCCCATACCATCACAGGTGTCTTCCGTGCTGACCCCCTCGACTCCCTGCTGTCAATAGCTAGACCTCCATGTGCTCCCTTGCATGTGTGGAGGTGTGCTGCCATGTTGTGTCACCTCACATGTGGGCCTTGGTGGGCTGGTGGATCAGCACAGCTGGGAAAGGAGCATTGCAGTGTGGAAGGGGGTGGTGATGCTGTGCTGGAGCACACAGGGGAAGCAGGACCCTTGTTCCAAGGCACCCTGCTATAGGGCACGTAGCTGCAGCCTACACTGTTTTCCCTTCCCCACCAGTCACAGCTCCACCAAAGGCTGCTGTGTTATCTCATGCATTGAAGCAGATGAAAGCTGAAAGGTCAGTGAATAGTAGATTAGTTGTGCTGCGTCTGATCTACTGGAAACACAAGCTGGCCCATATGGCGGGGGCGCTGTA
>NW_009911873.1:1329-7682 GCF_000696875.1 Nestor notabilis
CCTCCCCCAGCCAGCAATCTGCCTACCAGCCCCACTCTAAATGCAAGGTTGAAGCCCACCTGCCAGTGTAGGTCCTGTTGCTAATGCTGGTTCAGGGCTGCTGCCATCTCCAAGGAGCATCAGCTGCAATTTTTTCATCACAGGGTACCACAAGCAGTGCTGCTAACACAGGCTTTTAATTGACTCAATTTGTAGATGACCTTCTTTCATGCACAGAGCAGCAGTGTATCTCCAGATGGGTTTTGGCCAATTGTCATAGCCCTCAAGAGAAAAAAACTGTCATGCTGGGCTGTGCCCATTTTCTCTCTCTCTTTTACACTAGGGAGATGATAACCAAACCATCAGTATAACAACCAGAGTTGGCAATTCCCTGTATAGGCCATGCTTTGAGCCACCCAGGCTACAATGGCCCTTTCCAAACTGCTTTTCTCTGCGATTTGGCCCTTTAAGCCTGGGAGAGACAACTGGCTGCAGCTCTAGAGTAGCTTGCTTTTACAGGCTCTGCGTCTGCTCCTTCAGCTTCTTCTAGGTTTGCTCCCAGATTTTCACTTGCTGTTCCTTAGGGGTTTGATGCTCCCGTGCTTTCTGGATTACACAGAGTCAGAGAAAAAAGCTACCGCTACCCTTCTGAGGATTTGCTGTGCAGGGCACTGCAGGCTCATGCTCCTCACTGGCAGATGCAGCAGAGCTCCAGCAAAGCTTGCATTGTCTTAAAGCATAGTATTGCCTACAGAAATGAAAAACCTCCATCCTCACAGCTATAAAATGCTAAGCTTGGTTTTAGCTGCAGATGGAGAAGGTCCTACCCTGATGTATGTATATCACCTATGCCCACAGAGCCTCAAAGCCAGTATTCTTGTTGCAGAGCTGCCAAAATCTGCAGTCCTGCAGGCTGGGTGGGGTTCTGCGTGATGCCCACAGAATTGCTAGACTACTCACTGGTAACGTATCAGACTTATTACTGCGACTCAGAACAAAAATAAGTGGTAAGCGGTGAGACTGGGAGATGGGTTTGCAACAACATCCTCTCCAGAACCTAAACAACATTCTTGGCATCCTCAGTTAAGGTGCCCTTCCTCCGCATGGTTGGCTGTGTGCTGGAAGGCCTCCAAGCAATGTTGTACTCAGCCGTTTTGGCCAAGCACTGAGTGCATAATGGTGCTAAAGGATGCATCTTCCAATCTGACTTGTCTTTGCCCCACTCTTGCTCTCAAAAACCCAATAACAGAAGATGATCAGTGGGGTTCAAGCTGGTTTGGACCTTTGGGTTGCTTCTGGTGATTTTTAGGTGTCTCAATATAGTCTCTCTTTGTTATGAAGAATGGTTCCCCTGGGAGACTGCCCTTATTACCTGAGCAATGAGGGACAACATATCCTTTCAGGGCCATCAGCCATTTCAACCAGAAAAAAGATCTTTTCCTGAGGCTATCTGCAGAAGCTGCCTGATTAGGCTATGTGAGGAGATTCCTTCACTTCCGTACCAATGCAGTCTCTTGCTTCTCTTTCCCAGGCTCCTAGCCTCTACTCAAGACTCCTCCTCCTCCTATTTTATTTCTGAGTAACCAAGTGCCTGTCCTCTGATGTGGCCCTCACTGTTGTCAGCAAATGAACTGTTAATGAGCTTAAATGAGGAGCAAAGGGCAGGATGGTGGCCAGGGCAACCATCCCATTTGCTTTCGATTGTCTGTTCCTACCTGCAATGAAATTTCTTCTGAACTTCATTTCCGTGGCATGTGGCATTTCTAAAGTGTTATGTGAGTATTTGGCCGTGTCTAGCCTCCAGGAGCACCATGCTGCTTGCTGCTCCAAGAGAAAGGGACGCTTCTGGGCACACAAGTGGAGAAACTGGGTGATGGCTGGACCTGTGGCAGCTTGTCGCTACCCAAGTAGGATGTCAGTGCCTTACTGACCCTCACTGAAAAGCTCTCTCAAAGCAGGGAAGAGATGAGGGCTTACAGGAGGCTGAGAGACTTTCAAGCAGAGGAAGTCCAGAGAGAGAAACTCCTCCATGCCAGCACAGCCTGCCGAAATACTGTGTTTGTGCTGGCCTCTGCTGGGCAAAAGCTGAACTCTACCATCCTGCAACCGCGCTTCTCCGTCTCCAGCTCCTGTGCAGCCTGTGCTGGGCTGAAGTGGGGACTGAACACTGGGAAGCATCACAGGTGGAGGGGTAACAGCTACTAGCTTAAATAAACATAGACCTGGCTGCAGCTCTGATGAACTATAATCATCCTCACAGATACCTGAGATGAGAAGTGTGGATTTCAGTGTTTTGATACCCAGGAAAGCTTTTGTAGAAGCACTTTGTCTGGATTTCTGCCCAGCAGCCTTGCCTCGGGAACTCTGTTGTGGATCCATACTGGGCAAAGCCATCCAAACCCCCAGTGGTTTGGGGCTGGGAGAGCAGTGAAAGTAGGTGGAATATGGCACTGGGAGGCAGCTGCTGTGGGTGCTTTTCAAGCCTTAGTGACCACTGCCTCCACATTACTTGCTGGCTGGTATCTCCTCTGCAAACAAAACAGAGGTGTCTGGCAAACATGTTGATATAATCTGAGGGTGGAGATGGGAACCAGGGGTGATGAGAACTACATTTACCTTTATGGCCTTCAATGAATCTCAATACCTCCTACAGGTTAAGGCATTGTGGCAACTCTGTGCAGAAGCAGAGCAAGTCATACAACGCGGTGGGTGTTGTAATTTTCTCCCTTTCCATCCCTCTAAAAGCACAGGCTCAGCACTTTACAAGCACTCAGTATCAGCATTTCAGGACTGCCTCTATGGTAAGATAAATAAAGATACGACATTCAGTGCTGATTTAAGCTTAACACACCTTCCCAGATGGGAAGCCTAGGGCAATATTTTATGCCTGGTATTCCCTTCCTGCTTCATCTTCCTCAGCTCAGCTGCAGGCTCCCAGTGTGCCAGGTGCCAAGGTGGAGAGAGACAGAGCAAGCCAGTCCAGGGGAAGGTGCATTTATCCTGTTGTATGAGGCTGTTATGATCCCAGCTGTCATCACTATGATACACTCCCTCTAAATTGACACACATGTGAATTTTCTCACTTGAGGGACAGAAGAAGGGGTAATACCCAAGCACAGTATGCATGGAGTCAGAAGAGAAGTAGAGGCATGTCTTCAGTTTGGCAAAGGCCAGAATAAGCAGCTCTGTTGCCCACTTTGCTGTGGCTCCGAAGTATTTATGCACTTGTTTCGCCAATCCCATTTCAGAAATCACTTCTGTTAGTGCTGCCAGCCTGCATCAGCAAGAGAATAATCTTCTGCATACTGAACCAAAGCAGCAGCTCATAAAAGAGTCCTTCTCTCTGCCTTTTACAATGATCACAGTGTCTAAAGCAACGCTTGTCATACAAGAATGCTGTCTGGATGCTAATATTTCAGCACAAAGATCAAAGAAGATCAGAAATCACTGCTAAGACACAAAGTATTTTTATGAATCAAATGCTGGTGAGAAGAGAAAAAGCAAAGCATGGCATGAAATAGTGAGATTTTCCTAGCATCAGAACTGTGCTCACTTTTTCTGAGTTCTTGTTCTGCCGTGTTCTTGCCAGCTTATTGATAAATGATCTGGAGGGGATTTGAGCAGTGATGCAGCAACATAAATATACATGAAGTTTTTTAGGTTAATCAGAAATCTAGCCAAGTAAACAGTAGGAAATGTATACTCATTTCTTGTCAGTGCAGGGTTGCAGCCAGTGCATTAAGGTTACTATATAAGACTATAATTTTTCTTGCAGCTGAAGTTGCAGACACCAGCTGCTGAGAGCCGTACTGCTTCAGAGACATCCATGCAGAAAGAGCATGCATTCTTCCTAACTCCTGCACCAGTTCTGTACTCTTTCCTAAGATGCATTCAACTTTCCTCCCATTGTGACAGCGATGTTGTGGTGTCCTGGTCCCCAGGACTTGTCGCAGGTTTGTCTTTTTGCTGCAGTGCAAGTGGGAGACAGAAGAGGAATGTGCCTGAGTTCTGCAGTGAGCCATGCACATTTCCAGTGCTCTTTAATTATTAATGCCAGCTGCAAGCAGTAGCAGATGAAAACCTTTTTTGTGTCATTGGCATGAACTGGTATGACTCACTCAGATAGAGGCTGAAGGATGCTGAGTAAGAAGGGCTAATATACTTTGAGCTTTTGGTATTTGGGGTTAATCTGTGACCCTGATCTGGACTGGGGATGTAAATCTAGACTGTGGCTGAGTTTTGAGTCTAGCTGGCTCTTTTTTCACTTCTTTTATTCTGAGCTGAGTCAAGAGATATTCATGTCCCATGTGCATGCATGGTGCAAGGCATGCATGCCTTGTGAGGTGGGTTTGCTCCAATGACAGAGCAAACAGAGCCTAAGCATGGCTCTCCTTAAAACTATATATCTTCACAGCTTCTCACAAGCAAAGGTTGAAAGCCAGGCTTAGATGCTCTAGCAGCGCAGCAGGCTAACCACAGTTTTACAAAGCTTTTGGATTAGAGCTGATTCTCATCCGGCCAGATCAGAGCATGGGACAGAGCAAGTTGACATCTGTTTGCAGAAGACCATGCAGAAGTAGTGTAAACACCCTGTGCCTCTAACCAACAACCAGCGTATCTGAAGTAGGATGGGTGCAAGTAGTCTTCCATGCTACACACTCCTTTTCACATCCTTTTCTTGCTGCAAGGCGGCAGCTGTCAATATTAGCATTTCAGCCATGCCCTCCCATGTATCTTTGCAGTTCAGACCTATATAATTCATCCATACAAATATTGCACCTGAACTGGATAGGGTTAAATTAAAGCCATTGCTGTGTTAAAGCCAGGCTTTGAAAAGGGCGATTAGATCTGTAAAGAGGTGGTAGCTCAAGATGCTGTTGGCAGCCAAGTTTGGCAGTCAGGAGCAACAGTTCTGCCACCTTAACTCTTTGAGCCCCTGTTTCCCGTGTAAAAAAGGTGTAGGTGATGCATCCCCTGTAAAATAGATGTAGGTGATGCAGTGAAGTTCTCCAAGGGGGTGTGCTGAAGGGGAAAAAAGTGTTATTTCCCTTCCTTGAGTTATGCTTTTGAAAAAAGGCCTTATACTTTGAAGAGAATAGGTTTGGTGCTCAGAGTTATTCCCTGCACGGTTTTGGTAGTTTGGAGGACTGCAGGCTTCTTTAGATGGGATTTTAGATTGTACAACTAAGCCATCGTGTTTTCTGGAAAGGAAGGTAATTTTTGCAAGTTTTGGAATGCTGCGGAGGCTGCATGCTGCACTGTTAGAAAGGTAGTTATCCATCATTGTACGGATCTTTACACAGAAAATGTAACAGGAAAGATTCATAAGGTTTTAGGATATCCATTGTGTATCTAACCTACTGTCATAACCTAATCCATTGTGTACACAAGCTGTACTCTGGATCTTGCTTTCTGGTGGCTCCTGGGATGTAGTCAGCTACAGGCGCCAGCAGAGGGCTCGCAGCCTTCCTGCTCCATAGGGGAACAAGGTTGCCTTTGTCCAACGGGGCAGCCCTTGCCAGCCGTTCTGCGCCGTGTATTGCATCCAGGTGTGACCAGAAGTGAGTGGTTCTGCCAGATATCCGAGTCGTGCCGTTTGATCTAATGATAAAGCTACCTGACTTCTGAAATCTTCCACTAAAGCAGTTTGGGTGTTGAACGCAATATAAAACATTCTCCCTCCACCAACAAAGATCTTGTAATCTTCTCTGCAACATCTGTTGCGAAAGGCTGGGTGGGATAGACTGGGAGATCTTCTGACATCTCTTCTAGACCTTAATCCAATCAGTTAAAACTTGACAGAGCCACCCAAGAACTGCACTAGCTAGGTCTTCTAAGTGCAATGATGAGATTCAGAGGCACAAATCACAATATCGTGCGTTTGAGAGCAAGGGACATCCTGTGATCGATCCTTTGAGCTTAGATACTTTGCATTTAAAGGGAGCCTAAACATGACCTGAAAGTCTCTGCAGAAACTGCATGGCTGGAAGATCTGGTAGGTCCCTGAGTACTTTTCCCTGGCAACCTTCACTTTTGTGTCCACCTACTCCTTGAACCTCTGATCCAGTGTGGGAGAAAAAAGGCATCAAGGCATTATTCTTTTCACAATAATTTTCTAATATGCCTTCCGTACGCCTTCCAAGCCGATTTTCACCACCCATTCATTATGACCTTGCTTGTCACCAAGGCGTGTTGCCAACCACTAGAAATCAGAAAGGTGGATTATCATCCCTAGCATTTACTGGGTGAGCTCTGAGAAAACCAAACTTGTTCCAAGGCATGTTCTTCAGTTTTACAGAACATAAAGGAATCTCTTGTAGAGAAAGAGTATATCCCAAGAGTGTCAGAAGTTGTATTTCTTGAGAACAGTAGGG